>NC_081558.1:31627773-31778891 GCF_022355385.1 Mustela nigripes | reverse complement strand
TTTTTTTTTTTTTTTTTTTTTTTTTTTTAATTTGACAGAGAGAGAGAGCTCAGACCAGGAAAAGGACAGAGAGAGAAGCGGACTCCCCAGTGAGAAAGGAACCTGACATGGGGCTCGATACCAGGACCTTGGGATCATGATGTGAGCCGAAGGCAGTTGCTTAACCGAATGAGCTACCCAGGTGCCCCTGTATTTTCATTTCTTAAACAGTCTAACATGAGCTATTTGTTAGACAAACAGAGCCCACTGCGTGAGTGCTGAATGTTCTCATGCTTGAGTATTAAAATTGTCTCAGAAAATCCTTCAAGTCACAAATGAATCAAGAACTGACTGAATTAAAAACTTCAGTCTCTACTCAAAGCCACCAGGCAGAATTTCAGCCATCCTGGTCCCTTCAGCATCCTGAATGGTTAGAGCACCTTTTAAAAAAACACCACCTTTAAAAATCACTCATCATTTAATAGGCCAGAAGCATACACAACCAAATCTATGATACTGTTTTGCCTTAAGAAGATAGTTGAGAGGTCTTAGATCCTCATGGTGAAAACCTGCTGATGAGTATGTCCCAGCAGAAAATAGTATGACAAAAATTGGGTTCAGGCCACTAAATTTGGTTGGGTCAGTCCAGACCAAGTTGCCCAGTAAAATACTAATAAACTTACTCATCCTCTATTGGGGAATTACCAATAATTAGCACACTGTTTTCACACAGATTTAGAAACTCTTTATGGGAAATGTATCCACACCCAAAGAATAAAAACTAAGAACAAGAGTGGGTCAGGTCCTCTAACACTCTACTCCAACTATTTCCTATGAGAGTTGCCACCTAGTGATTTTAATTTTTTAAGCTCAGGCGGACTGCCAACTCAACACTAAAACCGGACTAACAACTGATTTTTCCTATTGCAACATCGCCAGCAAGTCCTTTGCTTTCCCTCTCTTTCCTTCAAACTCAAACAGCGATTCTCATTTTCAAAATCAACTAATTTGCTCTATAATCTGTTCCAATTGGAAGTCCTCACAGAGCTGCCACTGGTATTACTCTTCCTCGCAGTGCCAAGAGGCCAACAAGAGGCCAGTTCAAAACACCAAAACAGCGAACGTGGGAAAAAAAAAAAAGGCTCTAAAAACAAGAAGTAAATATGGAGACAGTAACAATGGGCCAACTCTGGACTTTAAAACATTCAGCTTGCCGAAGTTCTACCAATTCTTGGGCTCTGGACATTATGCCAAAGTTAATGGCTACACGTGAGGAATGAAATTGCATTGGGGAATATAAACTCAGTATTTTGGATACCAAAACTCATGTAAGGCCTTGTCCTTACTACCACTAAAAGAGCAACTTAAATTGAACCTAAAGTCGACTGGCCTCCAGAAATCCCTTTGGACCGCAGTGTGCCCAGGCACAGGCATTAGATAGCAAAGTTGACTATTTAAATAAAAATAAATCTGAAAAAAAGTCTGACGATTTCTAGATACCAGAGCTTCCATTTAGAAACATACCTTTAGCTACAAGTATTTCCCTAAGTATCAAACAGTTTTATTAAAAACTGACTATAATCAGACTCTGGTTTCACTAACTACGGACACTAAAGGCTTGTTTCACCAAATAAAATTCTGGACTTTTTCCTGCCCTGATCTTGGCAGCTCACACACACATACACACACACACACACACACCCCTCTAGCCAACTGCTCCTCAAGCAGCTCTCACACTCACACTCACATACACACACACACCCTCTGGCTAACTGCTCTTCAGTTGTAATGATCCTCCTGAGGCATCCTAAACTTTGTAGCTTAAATCCCATAGAAATAAGGCCACACAGATAAAGCGTTATCTTTTCTCAAGTTTGAAATCAATTCTGATTGCCAGCAGAAAATTTCTGGTAGCAAAATGTCCTTTCCAAAGCCTCCTAAAGCATGCGTGGAAATGCTTTCAAGGCGAAAAATTTCTTTCTTCACTTGTGTCTCTTGGGAAGAGGGTCAGACCATAAGGATTTGGGTTAAATTCACTGCTGGTCCCCAAACCTTATCACTGAGCAATGCACCTCATGCTGTACCAAGTTAGGCCTAGAAGTGAAGGGTTCCGGGACGCTCCCCGTTACAGGAAGCCCCGCAAACCAGATTTTCCAAACATTCGGCTCTCCCCCTTCTTCCTCCTCAGACAGCAGAATCCTCACTGGGATAAGGAGTGGGTAAGGTGGGATAAAGTCTCCCACCCTGGCGAAGCCCGCTAGAAACTTCCTCAGGGCTTGCAGAAACTCCAATGGGAGGTTGGACTCACCTTCGCGACAGAGCCCCATGACTTCGCGGTTTTTCCCAAACTCCTTGAAACTTTCGTCCAATTCCGTCCCTAGGAGATACACACACACAGGAGGAGGGGAGAGGCAGATCAGTGGCCGGGAGTGTGACGCATGCTGACGCACGCACGGAATAGGTGCGGGCACCTCCGCGTACCCCAACCGAGCGATAGCATCTCTGACCCCCGAGGGGGCGGGTCACAGGGTGGGGGGAGGGGAAAAGGGTCAGAAGATGGGGGACTAAGGGACTTGGGGAAGAGGAGGGCGTGGACACTCACCGTCCTTCCCAGGAAGTTTGGAAGCCTCGACCCACAGATTCCACGACTGTCCCAGCATCGCTTCTGGACTGGGCAGGGGCCTGCGCTCCCCGACGGTCGCCATTGCGGCAGCGGTCGAGGTGGAGGCGGCGCCGGGGCCGCCGTCCTCCGGCCGGAGGCGCCGCGGCGGCGGCGGCGGCTGCCGCTGGGGCTGCGGAGGCTGCTGCTGCTGCTGCTGTTGCTGCTGCTGCCGGGCGGCCGCCGCCACCGCTCCGCCCGCTGCCGCCGCCGCTCGGCGCGGCTCCCCCCTGACGTCATCCACGGCCCGCTCCGACATTCTTTCCGCTCCTACAATGTAACAAAAAAGGGGGAAAAGAGTCGCGCGGGGGCCGCTTTTAAGGAGGCGCCGGGGAGTTCCGGCGGCGTGCGCGGCCCGCAGGCCGGGTGGGGCGCGCTGACAGCGCCCCCCGGCCGCCCAGCCCTCCCAACCCGCCTCCTCCTGGGCCACCCCCCGCCCCGGGCGCAAAGTCCGTGGCCCGGGCTCGCTTTCGCTTTCGACTCCCGCGGCCCCTCGGGGGAGGGGACGAGCCGGCGGCGGCCCGCCACCACGGCGCAGGGTCCCTTGCCTGCCTCTGCCGCCGAGACCCGCACGGAGGCCGGCGCCCGGGGCTGCTCCCGCCACGGCTGCCCGCGGCGGGGAGGCCCGAAGACGCACCCCCAACCCTCGGGCTGCCCACCCTGAGGCCGCTCGCATCCCCGGGCCGGGCCCGGCGGCCCCGCTCCTTCCTTCCGTCCGCGCGTCCGTCCGAGCGGCGGCGCCCGACCGGCTCCCTTAAGCAGAGGCGCCTCCCGCCGCCTCCTCCCCCTCGCCGGTCCCTCCCTCTCAGCTCGCTCCGGCGAAGTTTGCACGTCAAGCCCCCGGAGTGGAGCCAGGGCGAAGTCGGAAACGCAGCCACCTATGGAGAAGCGAGCCGGCCGGCGGGCCCCGAAACACCATCGAGTGTTGTCGCCGTCCGGCCCTCCCGCCAGGGGCTTTGGAGCAGGGGCGCAGGGGTTGGTGCAGGGAGCGCTTCGCTCTCAGTTCGCAGGCGGCCGCGCAGCTGTCAAAAAGCATGAATGGCAAGCCGCCGCCTAATATGTAGGAAACCACGGGCCGGCAAGGAAATGCGGCCCAGGTGCCATCCCAGGTGTCAGCCCGAAGGCTGGTGTTCGCCCGATGCCCACCACTAGAGGTCACGGCGTGCGCCCGGAGAACTTGAACTTCTCATTTAGCAAAGAGACCATAAAATCAGTGTAAGATGAAGAGAGAGAGACGGAAGCGAATCCGTGTACATGTTTTGGAAGCACTATCCGAAATTTTTCTATTTCCCCTTCCACTGCCCCTAGAAGTGGGGCCCCCCGAGTGGGGGGGGGGGCGGATCTTGCCATTTTAAAATCGGACTCATTTTTAATTCGAGTTGTTGGTCCCTCCCTTTTCATGGTTGCCTTTGCTTGGGAGGACGGGAACCCAGGGCTTGGAGAATATACAGCATTCCTAGAAAATGTGTCTAGAAGATAGTGTTTGTCAGGTTTTGTACACTAAATTAAGCAATAGCCCACAAAATTTAGCACCCCTCCCCAACACAAAGGATGCAAAGCTTTTGCTTAAGTGATAGGTATAGATAGCAAAATAAAAGTCTACTTAATAAACTACAGCAAGCGAAGTACTTGAAACAGTAGTAGACCACACCAGGCACCTTTGAGTGCTCTGTTGTTTCAAACTGATGGGAGAATCTGAAGCCTGAGACAGAACAAGGATTTTGATCATGTTTCACATGGCAATAATATCAGAACTCCTAGGCAGATGTGTCATAGTTGTTTGCTTACAGGTGCTTTCTCCAGGTGGGAAGGCAGAAGCTTTCATGTTTTTTATTTTGAATATCTGCTGTGACAGAGGTGGCCAACTTCTCTGCTACAGAAACAAAGTCCAACTTACAGAAACAAAAATAAGAGCAAAAATTAAGAAGGAAATGTTCCTGCAACCTAAATTTAATTCAGGGCTCCTAGAGAGTTTCAGCTGAAATTTTACAAGCTTTAAAAATACACACATACACATATACACTTACACATGCATTTTTTATTTTATAAAGATTTAGAAATAACGGTGTAAAATTTTCCTGGACTGCATGCAAAAGTAAGTTCCAAAAAGTGAAATTATGCATGCTTTCTGTCATTATCTAAGAAGTAGTAAATACAGGGGCCGGTTAGTTAAGTGTCTGACTCTTGATTTTGGCTCAGGTCATGATCTCAGGGTAGTGAGATTAAACCCCTCTTGGGCTCTGTGCTCAGTGTGGAGTCTATTTAAGATTCTCTCTCTCCCGCTCCCTCTGCTTCTCCCCCAATCACACACCCTCTAAATAAATAAATAAATAACATCTTTTTTTTTTTTTTTAATTACCATTAAAAAAAAAAAAAACAACCAAAAATGGTGGAAATTATTGGAAGGATAAAAAATAATTTCTAAGGCTTTAATTTCCTGTATAAGTTACCAGTGAGAAAAATGCATGGGCAAAACATGTAATTAACCCTGTTAGTATCAAGGGTTCCTACTTCTTAATATGGGCCCTCAAAACTGGAAAAGGAAGTCCTCATTGCACTTTCAACTTTTCATTCATTCCAAATCACATTACAGAATCACATAAAAATGTCCAATTTCTGTTTTCCTAGATTAAAGTACACAGTTTATTAATTGCTCTGAATTCTTTAGTTCAATATTTAAGATAAATGAAAATTTGAATTTTAATGTCATTTGGACCTGCCATTTAAAAAAAAAATAAAAAAAGCCTAGGGCCACCCAGCTATACAGATACGAAAGGGAGCTGGCCTTTTGAGTATAGCCCTTCTGATCTCTGAGAGAGCAGTGTGAGAACAAAAATAAGGGGAAGAATGGCAAACATGAAGTACAGACTGACTTCCCCAAGACGTGTCTTGGTTTTCCTCTTTTTACATGTGAAATCCTTCAAGATTCACTAATACAACCTTTAACCAATGGGCTCAACATAGCACTTTATCATACTTCGCCTTCTGTTCTTATTGTTGCTCAATATCTCTTTTTTTTCTTCACAGTTTTTGAGTGGTTTAATAAAGAAAACACAATGCTTTAAGTGAAAAATACTAAGTATCCTCCTAGCACTATGATAGTTATTATGAGAAACTGTGACTAATAACAACTATGAATACTGAGTACCCGCTAGGAGCCAAGCACTGCCCAAGGTACCTTACTGCATTATTGCAACTGATATTCAAAACTGTATAAGGTAGAAGCTGTATTTCTTGCAACTTACAAATAAGGACAACGAAGGAGGGCTCTGGAAGCCAGGTGCTATGAATTTTTCCTGGGTCCACATACTGGCTCTTCTACTTACAAACTGTCATTGGAGCAAATGACCTAACCTGACTTGTCTGAACTTCAGCCTCCTAATATGTAAAATAGAGATAAAGCCAGGATTCTTCTGAGGGAAAGATCCATAGAAAGCACTTGGTACAAAGCTTAAAACAAAATAAACCCTATCATAAGGGTCTAATATCAAACTAAGCAACCCAGATCAATTCTCATCTATGAAATTTATTTGAATTTAAAGTTGAAGATGTGGGTACCAAAAGAATAACAGGCAACTCTGGGCACCTGCCCACCAATGCTATTCTGCTACATACAGCCAATGCATCTTACTACACTCTCTTCACCCATAAGTACATCCTAAATCCTCCCAGACTCTGATATCCATAGTTGGTCTGTGTTTCCCAATAGTTCAACTGAGTCACTGACAAAAGTCAAAACTGGTATCTGACAAAGTACAGTGTTCTGATATGCAAATTTGGGCAACATTTCCAAACTACTGCTTATAAATAAGGCATGGGTCTATAAAGAAAAGTACAGCAGACACTCAAATTTTACCTACCAGGCCATAATAAAAAAACCCGATGACTACTTACCTAAATACCCCTCCTCCATACCCAAATATTTAAAATGAAAATTACCAATACAATTTGTATTCATTTAATGTAATTATTTTAATACAGTAGCATCCTTTGTATGCTATCAATCCGTGTTCCTGCCAGTGTATTGGTGATGTCTTACAGCTCTGAGGATCTTCACTACCCATCCATACAGACAAATGATATGTTTCATAAGGTCTGAGTAATGAGGACTCAATTTTTCAAACACTTCCTGATTGCCTAACACATACCTGGTGCTCAGACCGACACAAGGTAAACACAACACAGTGATTTTGTTGAGGACCTCATAAGAATAAGAAGTAGGGGAAAAAATTTAATTCATCAAAATGCTCTTATGCAAAAGGCTGTCACCACCAATTAGACTGTACGTGGCTTAAGAACTAGGCCGTCAGACGTGAAATGCTGCCAAATTCTGGGCATTTCATCCCTTCCAGAGATGCATTTAAAATATGGCCTTACTTCACCATCCAAATTTAGGGATGTTCCCAGTAGGTGCCAAGGGTAACAAGGTCTCTCTTTACAAAAAGTATTCTTTGCACAGCAGATTCACTTGTAAAATGCTTTGTTCAAAGGCCAAAGGCATCACTAAGTGGAAAAAATAAAAGTTGATCTTTTTCAGTCTTTAAATTCGGTTTAATGTAAAATAGCTGAAACTGTCCAAAAACTTCTAAGATGTAAGACCCCACCACACAACCAGCCATTTTATTTGGAAAGTGAAACAACACAAAACAAAACAAAAAAAATCCCCACAGGTCCCACTACAACATTTTAATAAACTTGAAAACCAGTAACTACAGTATATTTATCTGTGCAAATTACAGGATTGGTAACAGAGATTCTCCATTATCAACCCCAAAGAATTGCAGTTATTTGAGTAACAAGAAACTCAGATCCCCTGAATTAGGAATGTGTTGGTTTTGGTTTCTTTATTTCTCCTAAAATTGGCTGAGCCTTTATTCATATCCTCTCTCCTTCGTCTGACCACACCTCTCTCTCTCTTCCTTTCTTCCCCAGAGCCAGGGCTCTGCTCTCTTCCGCATGTGGGGCTGGCAGGCAAGGACCCTTTAACCATGCTCCCTCTAGTGAAATACTTGCAGCCTGTCATGCATACCTCTACTCCAGCAGGGGGAGAACAGTGGAAGGAGGAAATTGAATTCAGCTCAGTAGCTGGCACTGCTCACAACCAAAGGCAAAATTAGAAATAATAAGGATAGCTGCAGAGGTGGAAACTTAAGGATGATGGGTAGTTACCTTTTTAAAGATTTAACCTCTACGCATATTCATTCTATAAGCTGTGCCAGGTGCCAAGAGATCCAAAATTTTGAGTTCTAAGTTTGCTTTCTTAATCACAAGTGTAAGCTACAGGCGAATTCTCCCAAAGAAACATTCACCAGTAATAGCAAACTGAAGGAAGAGAAAATTTAAAAATACAAAATAATAGGAGCACCAGGGTGGCTTAGTCAGGTTAAAGCATCTGCTGTCAGGTTAAGCGTCTCCCTTCAGCTCAGATCACTGGGATCTTGGGATGAAGCCCTGCACCGGGCTATGCTTCGGACTCCCTGTTAGGAGGGAAGTCAGCTTCTCCCTCTCCCTCTGCAGCCCCCCTGCTTGTGCGCTCTCTCTCTCACTCTCTCACTCTCTCCCAAATAAATAAAATCTTAAAAATAAAAAAATACAAAATACAAATAGTAAGTTTTAACTTTAAATTGAATAAAGACCAAGTGTTCTAGGGACTTAATATTGGCCCATAATTTTAAACTACTGACAAACTTGATTTAAAATCTTCACTTAAAGCCTTTAAGTAGCTAAAAAAGAGAGAGAGAAAGAATAGAAAAATGTTATGGGAAAAAATGGAGAAGTCAGACTAGCATTTAGCTATAAAAAGAAGCTGACTATATAAAGTTCTAGTGCACTGCCTTGGATGCAATAAAATGCAAAGATTAAACACATTGTTAAAAATAATTTCCAAAATCTTTCTACTGATACAGGTTTTACTGACATGACTGTAAATATCACAACCTATGGACCCAGCAGTTAAGAACATGAGTTCTAAAGCCGGTCTGCCCAGGCCGAATCCTTGTGCTACCATATGTGGTGTAATTCTGGGGAAACCATTTAACCTCTCTGTACCTGTTTCCTCATCTATAAAATTAGTAAAACAAGAGTATCTACTTTATGAGGAGAATCAGGAAACCTCACAGTACAAAAGCACCCCGTATGTGTTAGCTATTTTTATTAACACCATGTCTGTCACACAGAAAGTCCCAATTTTAATGGAACCATGCTACTGTGTCAGGTCAGTCTTACAGAATGAAGAATGGTTTTAGTTATGTCAGTCCTCACTCTACCAGTTGTCGGGACTCCCCACTGACCACTGAAGTCAGTAAAAGCTTCTCACCTAGCACTACAGGCCCTCATAAGTTGGATCCATTTCACCACAACCACAGTGCTCCCTCCGGCAGGTACTCTACAGTCCTGCCAAAATAACCAATCTATAGCTTCAAACATGCTCCGCACTCCAGAGCCCTGGCACCCAGGCTTTGTTCATAAAGATCACTCTACTTATCATATTTTGTGTCTGTTGGTTTAAATCCTACTTGCTCAACCAAGGACCTCCTCAAATACCGCTTCTTTAATAAAATCTTCCCCGATTCCTCACACTTAAGCACAAGAGAACTCATCTCCACCTCTAAATCATGGGATTTCATGGATTGAGGTTAAGAATTCATGCTCGAGGGACGCCTGGGTGGCTCAGTAGATTAAGCTGTTGACTTCGGCTCAGCTCATGATCCCAGGGTCCTGGGATCAAGTCCCACATTGGGCTTCTTGCTCAGTGGGGAGACTGCTTCTCTCTCTGCTTCTGTCTGCCACTCTGCCCGCTTGTGCGGTCTCTCTCTCTCTGACAAGTAAATAAATAAAATCTTTTTTTTAAAGATTTTATTTATTTATTTGATAGACAGAGATCACAAGTAGGCAGAGAGGCAGGCAGAGAGAAGAGGAAGCAGGCTCCCTGCTAACAGAGAGCCCGACTTGGGACTCGATCACAGGACCCTGGGATCATGACCCCAGCAGAAGGCAGAGGCTTTAACCCACTGAGCCACCCAGGTGTCCCTAAATAAATAAAATCTTTTAAAAAAAAAAAAAGTTCATGCTCAAAATCAAGGTGGCAAAGAGATATATGCTTAGTCTTCCCAGGGTCAAACGTTTGCATTCCCAACATAAGGGTGTTACTGGGAGTTTAGAATGTACCTACCCACGAACCTGGGATGTGCGGTGGCCAGTTCCCACAGTTAGTCAGCAAAATGCTTTAAGGCTGAACTCTAGGACTAACAGTGCAGGTGCGTCAGTGCAAAGGGAAGGAACAACACATCTTCTTCCTTCTTTCCTCAGCAAAGTTCTAGCTCTGAGCAAAGTCCTAGATTCCACAAATTCAACCCCCCTGACTTTTCCCCATTCTTTGTGATCCTGTAGCCATCTGGGTTTGTACTGCTTCCCAAAGGACAGACTGTTCCACAAAGGCTTTCATCCCCTGTCCACCACCAAAATAAAACCTTCCTTTTCTTAGCAAACATAGATGGCATGCAGATTTAACTATTTTTCATTAAACATGTGAATGAATGAATACTGTTTTCTGTCTTCAACCCCTAATCCTAACACATATTCTCTCATACAGAAGGGAGACCTTAACCCCAAAGACTTTATAGATGTGGTGGTCCCTAAACCTGTCTTCCTAGAAACACACCATTACTGCATCCCCATGGCCATTCTGATTTTAAATGCTACAATCTATGAAAGAAGGCAAAGTTTCTGACATTTTAACCTCTTTAACCTTTTATGGATCAATGTAAAAATCTTGAGGACTCTTCTCCACCTTCTACCACAATCTCCTCCCCACCAAACTGCTCCAAGTAAAGGAACTTCAGCAGAGGCAGAACAGAATTGAAACAAAATTGCTACTGTTGAGTCTACCATTGCTACTTTCCAGAACCTCTTGCCTCTCTCCACTTCAGAAAACAGGTATTTTCACAAAGCATTAGGATTTTTCCAAATAGTTTCTGTGGGGGAGTGGCAGCAGAGGACAGCAATCATATGTAAGTGGTTAGTAAGCTAGAATCTGACTTATCAGGTAACTTCTTAAAAACAGAGCCAAATAGATAAATGGGATTTCACCAAAACCATCAAACCTTTGGGCTTTAAAGGACACCTTCAGGAAAATAAAAAGACAACCTACAGGGAGAAAATTTTTGCAAACTGTGTATTCTAATGAGAGACTTGTATCTGGAACGTATAAAGAATTCTTATAATCCACAAACAGGGGGAGGCAAATAACCTAATTTTTAAAACTGGCAAAGGATTTCAATAGACGTTTGTCCAAAAAGATAACACAAATAACCAACAGCAAAGGAAAAGATATCCAATATCATTTTTCATTTCAGAAATACATACATGGGTGAAATAGGAAGCTCAGTGAGTTAAGCGTCTGCCTTCGGCACAGGTCATGATCCTAGAGTCCTGGATCAAGCCCTACTTCAGGCTCCCTGCTCAGAGAGGAGCTTGCTTCTCCCTCTCCCCCTACCTGCTTTTCCCCTGCTTGTGCACATGCTCCCTCTCTCTGTCATATGAATAAAATCTTTAAAAAAAGAGAGAAATCCATATAAAATCCACAAGAGTTACTGATTCCCACCCACTAGGTTGTCTATTATCAAAACAAAACAGAAAATAATAAGTCTTGGCAAAGATGTAGAAAAATTGGAATTCTTGTATATTGCTGGTAGGAATGTAAAATGATACAACCCCTGTGGAAAAGTCTGGCAGTCCTTCCAAAGGTTAAACACAGATTTGCAATAAGATCCTATAATTCTACTTCTAGATATATACTCAAAAGATTTGAAAGCAAGGACTCAAACACAGATTTGTACACCAATATTCATAACAGCATTACTTACAACTAAAAGGTAGAAGCAATCTAAGTGTCCATCAACTGATGGAGGAATAAAATTGTGCATATCCATACAATGGACTATTATTCAGCCACTAAAAGGAGTAAAGTACTAATACATGCTACGACATAGATAAGCCTGAAAAACAAGCTAAGGAAAAGAAGCCTGACACAAAAGGCCACATATTATATGATTTCATTTCTATAAAATATCCAGAATAAGCAAATCTCTACACACAGAAAACAAACAGGTGGCTTTCAGGCCCGAGGGGAGGGGAAAATGAGGAGTTACTACTTGATGCAAATAGGGTCCTCCTTTGGGAGTAATGAAAATGTTTAGACCTATATGGAGGGGACAGTTATACAACACCATGAATACATTAAAGATTATTAAATGGGTAAATCTGTGGTATTTGAATTATATTTCAATTTTTTTTTAAGCCAACATTAAACTTGGAAAATTTCACACAGAATTCCAGATTGACTTCTGAAAAATCTCTATGATCTCACACCATTGGCCACAAGGTCCCTCAGGACAAACATCAGTGGGAGTGAGACATGTCCTGGAGTCTATCTCTGCCACTGCCTAACTCTGGACCTTAACAGGACAGGCTTTGTCTCTGCCTCAGTTAGCTTTTCTATAAAAGGAGGACCATAACAATATCTATACCTCATCTATGCAGTATCATAACAGTATTCTACCTTATCAACTTGTTACAAGGAGTCAACTATGTAATATGCTTAGAATAGCACTTGTCGCATAGTAAGTACTCATTAAGTGTTAGCTAATTTTATATTTTATACTTTATAATCCTCATCCTCTGTAATGGAGGTAAATCGCATTTGCTTTTCATTTTTTGTTTGTTTTTACAAATGAAAGTATAGCATATAATGTAGCAGTCCCAAAGAAAGAAGTAGAAAGACAGCCAAGGTAAAATTTTTTAAAAGCAAATTGCAAGGGGACACCTGGGTGGCTCAGTGGGTTAGGCCTCTACCTTAGGCTCAGGTCATGGTCCCACCGTCCTGGGATCAAGACCCGCATCAGGCTCTCTGCTCGGCGGGGAGCCTGCTTCCTTCTCTCTCTGCCTGCCTCTCTGCCTACTTGTGATCTCTGCCAAATAAATAAATAAAATCTTAAAAAAAAAAAAAAAAGCAACTTGCAAAGTACTTGCATAATACATGCCTATTTTTGTGAAACAGTAATAATGATGAGGATGACAAGTCTATGCATAGGAAACAGTCTAGATAATTCTGGACTTATGGAAAACTGGAAGTGAAAGAATGTAATTAAAGGGACTTTTATTAACATACATATTTATATAATGTTGCAATTCTTCCAGCTTTATTGGAATATAAGTGAAATATAACATTATGAAAGTTGAAGATGTGCAAATTTTGATACACCTACTAAAAATGATTACCACAGTAAGGTTAAATGACACATCCCATCTCCTCATATAGTTACTTAAATTTTTTTTTAACAACCTTTTCTAAAACCAGGAACTATAATATGGGTATTTTTTTTTTTTTAGGAGAACCCCTAAATTCATTTTGTTTGAAGCCTTTGTATGATTGTCACAAAATTTTACCAAGTAAATAGCAGTTATCACAGATTGGTAAGACCAGAAGCCATTTACTTTGCTTTGAAACACAGAAGCGGGGATTCCCAAAACACCAACCTCTCTTTAGTCCCATTCTTTCTCATGGAATACATGCTGTTATACTTTACAGCCTCCAGCAGAAGAGATTCTAGCAGGCAACACCTTTCAGTACCTGGCCCAACATCCTTTTTCCAGCTTTACCATCCATCAGTCCCCCTTACAAAGATTCCACTTGAGCTACACAGAACCTAAAATACACATCTCTCAAATGTTTTTCTGTATGCCATTCTTCCCCCCCCCCCCCCCGCCGGCCCGACTGAGGTAAAATTCACATAACATAAAATTCACAATTCTAACCACTTTAAAGTATACTACGTGGTATTTAGTACATACACAGCATGCTACAACCATCATCACTATGTGGTTCCAGAACATTTTTACAACCCCAAAAGGAAAGCCTGTACCCATTAAGCAGTCAATCCCCATCTCCTATCCCTCCCCAACATCTGTTTTGTCTCAATAGATTTGCCTATATTAGATATTTCACATAATTAAAACCACACAATATGGGGCCTTTTGTGTCTGGTGTCTTTTCAGTTAGCATAATGTTTTCAAGGTTCATCCATGTTGGAGCACATATCTGTAATTTATTCCTCTTTACGGCTAAATAATATCCCATTGTGCGGAGGTACCACAATTTATCTGTTCATCAGTGACGGGCATTGGGCTTGTAGCTACCTTTTGGCTATTTCTGCATGCCATTACCTTTCCCTTCCTTCACTTTCACCTCCTAAACAAAGTCAAGCTTTCATGTGAGTTTCAAATTAACTCTTACCCTCCCCAGTTTAGCCTGTCCCAAAGTTCTCAACCTCTGAATTCCTTCTCCACTTCCATAGGTGAGGGAGCAAACTGTCACCAGATGGCAGAATCTCAAAGGCTTATTTAGGTTTACTCAAACTGTTTTTCTTAAATTAGTTGCTAACATTAAAAAACTCAGGGAAAATAACTAAAGTTGAGTTCAGGTCCCTTAAAAATCTGCCTGGCTGATTCCAATAACCATAGCTGACCTGGTTTTTACCCTTGCCCCTTACAGCCTATCTCAATATAGCTGCCACAGCACTTCTATTAAAAAAGTCACAGTGGTGCCTGGGTGGCTCTGTCAGTTGAGCATCTGCCTTGGGCTCAGGTCATGATCCTCAGGAGGTCTGGGTCCTGGGATTGAGCCCCACATCCAGCTCCTTGTTTTCCTCTTCCTTTGCCTGCCACACCCTGTAAGCATGTGTGTGCTCTACCTCTCTGTCAAATAAACAAACAAAATCTTAAAAAAGAAAGAAAGAAAGAAAGAAAGAAAGAAAGAAAGAAAGAAAGAAAGAAAAAACAGAAGTCAGATCAAGTCATTCTTCTACTCAAAATCTTCCAGTGGCATCCCACTCCTCCCAGAATAAAAGGGTCGAGGGATGGCCTTTTAAGGCTGTACTCACTGGTCTTGTACCTATCTGATCTTATTTCCTACCATTCTCTTGCCTGCTCAAGCAGCTCTGACTCTCACCTTTCTCAGAAGGCTCAGGCAGACTCCTGCTTTAGGCCTTTGCATGTAACAACGTTCGCTCCTTCATCTTTAATGCACAGATCTCACCTTCTCAAAAAACCTACCCTGACCACCCTTATTTAACGCTAAAACTCCCCTCATCAGCACACATGATTCTCATTATCCTGACCTGCTTTTTCTAGCCAATTCTCATCATCTAGTATAATGTATTTACTTACTAGATTTTCTATGATCTGTTTCTTTCCATGAAAAAGTAGGTGGCACAATGGCAGGGACTTTTGTCCCTCTGCTTTGCTAATTAATCCCCAATGCCCAGAGAGCACAGCATGACATAGGTAGGCACTCAAACATTTACTGAATGGGTACTGGGCCTATAATCAGTTGGCATGAAAAGGGGCTGCCCTTCAGACTGGTCATAAATTTGACAGTTTCTCACAGTGCTACCTGGCCCATTTCAGTACTCTACCTGTCTGGACTTGAGTTCGTCACACTTCTTGCAGACTTGAGTTTGTTATGCTTCCTCCTTTCCTTCCCCTTGTCATTGACCTTCTGGTATCAAATTAATCTTTCTGTCTGAACACTATTCAAAAAAGAATAAGTCATGGGGCGCCTGGGTGGCTCAGTGGGTTAAGCCTCTGCCTTCGGCTCAGATCATGATCTCAGGGTCCTGGGATCAAGTCCCGCATCGGGTTCTCTGCTTGGCAGGGAACTGCTTCCTCCTCTCTCTCTCTCTCTCTGCCTGCCACTCTGCCCACTTGTGATCTCTGTCAAATAAATAAACAAAATCTTAAAAAAAAGTCATAACTGTAACCTGTGAAAACCACCTCCTATTCTCTTTTCCTCTTCAAGGACAATCCCTCTGCTCGCAGTTCTAGAAGCTCAGTTGAACAACTACAGACTAAAGAGCTCCTTTAGCATTTCTGTCAAATGTGTTTTCTCTCTACCTCCCTACCTCCCCTCTACCACCACCCTCACCCCCCCCTCCCTGACCACTGTTGCTCACCACCATCTAAGAAACCACTGGTGCTTTCCAGATATTCCACAATGAATGCCATCCTTTGTGATGACTTTGATGATCCCTGAAGGATACCTCTGAAATGCTGGCCTTTCAGCTTTAGGTCAGAAAATTTTAGGTGCCCCTTTTGAGGGCAGAGACTTCAGAGCCATCCTGTCACATGCTCCAAGCACCTAAACAGAACTGCTACATTCTCCCTGAAGCTCCTGTTTCTGTTTGTAAAGTTATCTTTGAGGATGAGTTATTCATGTTGTTCAAAATGTTTCCATCTTTGCTACAGTTGCTTCAGCCTAACTGAAGCACTGCATTTGTTGCCTAAATACACAAGTTGATCAATTTCAGAAGCTGAATGGCCTTTGGTCCTCCCTGTTTGGCTCATGCTCAGTTTTATCCCTCAGTGACTCATCTTACATTGCATCTTAAGCTCTAGCTCCCTCATTCCTCTCAGGAGTAGATAGGAAAATGGATTTTTTGTTTTAATAAAAATTCCTCCAGGACTTTTTCCTCTTTTTCATAGTATGTGAAACTTACCACCCTCCTCCCCTAATATTAAATGCACAAAGGCAAATACGTAGTGAGAAACTCAATTAATAGTGACTGTTATTGGGGTGCCTGGGTTGCTCAGTGGGTTAAGCCTCTGCTTTTGGCTGAGGTCATGATCTCAGGGTCCTGGGATTGAGCCCCGCATCGGGCTCTCTGCTCAACGGGGAGCTTGCTTCCCCCTCTCTCTCTGCCTGCCTCTCTGCCTACTTGTGATCTCTGTCAAATAAATAAAATAAAATCTTTAAAAAGAAAATAGTGACTATTATTTTTGTAGTGATCTGGGACTGCCCATGAGCACACAGCGCCTGGCAGTCTAGGCAAAGGCTCTGGGCCCAGAGCGTGTGTCTGAAGAACTCCTGCTTCTTTTAAAATTCGCTTAGGATCTTCCCTGCTCTGAGCAGCTGGGTCAACATTGTTTGAAGAGAGAAGAAAACAGGAGTGAGGGAAAGTGGAACTGAACAGAAACATAAGAGCACATCTTTGAACCAATTCCTAGGAAAAGGTGGAGAGAGATGGACAGTGGGAGATGGTCCTATCTCCGAAGTCTTCCTACAGTGTTAATAAGTTGGGGATGGTCATTTAGCACACTTTTTCTTTTGACACACAGCAAATAATACTGTACTCTTAAATTCAGTGTCATTTCCTATTACAAGATCATATTCAGGGTTATACTGGAGATCTTACTCAGATACCCTGAGTTTTAAAAATTATCATCCTTTGGTAAAAATCTAACTCTGTTATAATCAGAAGCATTGCATTTATTCGGCTGTGCTATGTTGGGACAGCCAGTTACCTTTTCTTTGGAGGGCAGGCCAAAAATTCTGATTGATTCACCAGTGGATCTTCATCTGCTGTGATTGTGGAAGCTCTTTCTTCTTAATTCTGTTTAGATCTACAAAAAGAGAAAAGGAAAAAAAGGATGAAACAATGGATAAAGCTAGTCAGGAATCTATAATCTGATTTGCTGCCAGATGTTCTGAAATTATTATAACTCTCTTGAAATGTCGAAGTGTTAAAATTAGAGGCACTTTACCAATTTTCTAACAAATGCAATTCATTTTTTTTTCTTTTTACAGTGAATTTAACTGGCTATATTTACAATAACCTAAGAACAAATGACTATTCAATGTGTACATAGAGGCAGCCTCCTGGGGCTTAAAATCATTGTGTGTAATTTGCCACTAATGACTTTTCACTTAATTTTTGAAATGGTTATTCAGAGAGCCTGCTCCTATGAAACCTGTCAGTATCACAAATTTAAAACACACACTGAATGAGATTATTAATTGGAGAGCTCACTCAGTCCTTTATTATTCAGCAATTCAGAAAAGTAATTCATAACACTACAAATAGAAAACAAAAACTCAATTAAGCCATCCTCCTAAAAAGCACAAGGGAATTATGTGTTCCACCATGCACATATTTCCATAGATATGCGTACATATATATTGCAAGTAGAATGTGGTTACTATTAAAATTAACTCGGAGAAGAGCACTGAGTTAAGAAGTCAAGGGACTGGAGGTTAACAAACCAGAGTTAGAAATTAAGCCAGTTTTCAAGTCAGACAAGCAGCACAAGAGAAAACAGCAAATACAAATAATAACACAGCTTCAAAGCAGATGCTCTCAGGGTGTAAAGCATAAGGCAAGCTGATTTCATATGAAAAATTCACTATTAACATACTTCTCTTCCTATAATCCTCAAAAGCTATATACCAAGGCTAGATGGCAAGAAGATTGTTTTGCTTAACTTCCACTCTAAGAGAGTAAGCCAAAATTTTCTATGGTCTGAGAAAAAGTCAGGAGCTGAAATTCTATACCATGTTTTGAACATTTATTCATAATTATCTTTACTGGCTCTTTAAGTTATCCTGGGCCATATCCTTTCCCTCTTCCTTTTAAAAACAGTTTCAGTTTCATCCATCCACAAAATGTTATTCAGTAATGTAAGCATTCATAATCATCCCTCCAATTGTTATAAGCCAGTTGTTTGTCTTCCTTGGATTTCTAATTCCTTCCTAGTCTCCTATCTTTTAGAATTTTTCTCTTATTTCCATTTTAGTGTTCTTTTTCTGCCTTATTTCCAATAAAAGCCACTATCTTGCTTAACATGTCTGTCCTGAGCCAAAATTCATTTCTCTGCATCTTAAATACTTTACAGCTATGCAAAATCACTCAAAGGAAGCTACAAATTACCAGGATAGAGACAGCCAATAAAGATGTTATGTTAGAGATAACCATTCGGCCCACTGACAGTGATTCCTTCAGAGTAGACTAGAGGTGGAACAACACTGGCATCAGATTAAACTCTGTGCTTGCTAGCATGAATTCACTGGGTCAAGCTTTTTTTCCATTTTCCATCAGGATACTCCAGCCATATCCCCAAAGTGCCCAAGGAAGTCATCAGATTTTGGGTGCCATGAAATCGTCCCCAAGACAGCATTTACCTTTAAAAGAATTCACCATTTACTAGCCTGCATGCCTCAAAAATGCTTTAAAGGAAATTCTATTCTTAGAGGAAAAAAGGTAGTGGCAGTTACTAAAAATAAGCATTTAAAAATAGCAAGTTCTCTTAGAACAGGGGGCAGAAAGGCAATTACCCTATGTTTGTATATGTTCTTTTTTATCTTCACAAGAACATTGTACTCAAAAGAGCTCTTGTTATGGTCCCCATTTTACTAGAAAGGAAACAAACTGAGAGAGATCATAATTTGCTCAAGATTGCCCAATAAATAAATGGTTTGGAATTGGAACTAGAGGGAGGCTTTTGATGTTATTTAGCTCCCTTGTATACCAAACTGCCTAAACAGTGACTTAATTTTGTTTTGCAAAGACAAAGATATATTGTTTAAAAGGTAGACTGTAAAGCATTTTCTAAGAATAGGAAAAACTGGACAGATTTTATTCATTTACCAGCTAAAATGTAACAAACGTTCAATAAATATAATTTTTAATAAGATAGTTTTTAAAAGACAGGCAGTGAGAGATGGGAGAGAAGGAAATAAAAAAGATACAGGAATGCCTGAGTAGCTCAGGCAGTTAAGCATCTGACTCTTGGTTTGGCTCAGGTCATGATCTTGGGGTCCTGGGATCAAGCAGAGCTTACAACGGGCTATGCACTCAACAGGGGAATCTGCTTGAGATTCTCTCTCTCTAAGTAGGTAAATCTTAAAAAAAGAAAAAGAAAAAAAATTATAACTTGAATTTCTCCAAAGTTCTGAGAGAAGCATACATTTATTTATTTTTGGGGGGGGGGTAGGCAAGATTGTAGAAGATGCCCTTCTTCTCTAGAGGAGCTGCCTAGCCCATGGTGATCCTTTTTCCTAAGTACTATGTAATTCTCAACTCTCTGCCACATGATATTTGTATTATGTGATCCCAAACTCCTCCTCTGCTTTGGCGAAAGGACACATGACCCAAACTGAGATATTCCATTTGGTCTCCTTGGAATTAGAATTTGGAATGAAGAGGTTCTGCTCTGGGCTCGACTGTAAGCTACTCCCACGTATTCTCAGTCTATAAGAAAAAGTCGGTAAGCAAAGAGAAAAAACATGCTGCTCAGAGAGAATCCAACCTAGGAGGCCACGAAATCCCAGAAGAGAGAAAGAGAAGAAGTTTCTGTTGTTGGGGGGAAGGTAGGGCTGTTCTTGGACTTTCCTGTCCCAGGTACAGTCCTCCAGAGGCCCAAAGCATTTCCTTCCCCAAGGGTTTAAGAATCCCACAGACCTGTAAAGTAGATGGCTCCTCTCTTCTCAGCTTAAATGTTAATTGATTCTTGATAAGTGCAACAAAAATTACCTTGCTCAAGACAGTGAAAACTTTTGTTTTAAGAAGGGCAGATGTCACCAGAATTTGTTGTAAAAAGAGGTTCTGTGAAATGCTCAAGGGTTCAGAAAAATTCTCTCATCTTTAAATAGAGGAAAGCCCACACTGTTAGGTGAGCAATGTTATATCAACCTTTATGGGGAAAAGGACTTATTTTCTAGGAGAACATTTTTATGTAATTTTAAGACTCTGAGAGCCTCACTGTAATTATTTATTATACAGTCGAGTCTGTCAAAATTAAACAAAAATGCAATAACCATGATTGTGGAAAGAAAACCAGGCTAAACTGAGTCAGTCTTGTATTGAAGCATACCAATACGAACTTTCTTTTTATTTCTTAAACCTTCTTAAAATCTAGAAGCTTGAACACCTAGGTACCTACCTAGGTGCTTGGAGAGGGCATGAAAGGGAAGAGAACAGGGTAGAGAGGGCCCTGCAAGGAGGGCAAGACAAGTTCTAACCGGATCCTCTATCTTCCAAGTTGGAGCTGAGGGAAGGCTGGCTCCAATGTGCCCATTCTATGCATGGAAAGACTGATTAGAAACAGAGGTTTGCCCCCTGTATTTATTCAGTAAAAACATGCAGAGTGTGTGCTCCATGCAAGGTTCCGTGCATGGCACCAGAGCTGACCGTGTATTCAGCTGCGCAGCTTGGCCCTGGGGTTACACATCTTTCTCTCCACTCTCTGATGCCCACTGCAAACAGGTCCACAGGCCTAAAACAGTTCACTTTATGGTCTATGTTACTTTAGTGACCTTAGGAGAAAAAAGGAATCTATTGCTAACATATAAAAGGTGGGAAATCTCACCTAAAATTCCAAATTTCCTTTTTCTCTTGGAAAGTTAAAAAAAAAAAAATGTGGCCAGAGGTGGAGCGGGGGGGAGGGGGGCAGCTCTCCTGTCACGGGTTACCCCTTGTCCCTCACTGGGCATGTTCTTTTCAAAGTTCCCACCTGGCTGCATTACTTGTTTTCCTTATCCACCTATCTCCTGTGTGTCACCTTTAGCCCATGTGATAATCGTCAGGATCTTCTCCCACATGAAACACCACAGACCAAACATTTTAAAAACAGATTACGTATCACCTGTAATGCTCCAAAAATATGAAGTAATGCAGCCCTGAGTTTACTCATTTTCTTCATTGCTTTCACCCTGACAAGCTTTCTCCCTGGTAAAGCAAATTTAAGAATAAAACGCTACGTTCCACACAACTGGACTTTTCAGTGGTGCGTCTGGGCATCCACCTCTTCAAAGATCAGCTGGAGTTCTCCCACCTCCTGAACTACAGGGTCTAGTCTCAGGGTCACTCCGTTGAACACCAAATGAGAGTATGAAAATGTAACTGCTGAACAGGGAGCTGAAATGACTTCCAGTAAGGACTCCAATAGCTCTGGCCCAGGTTTCCAGAATACATTTTAGTCCCCACAGTTGGTCATAGAGCTTGCTTGACCCTCCACAAAACTGCGCCTAAGGAGCCTCCACCTTCTGACAGTGCCTGGCACCAGACCATTTCCATAAAAACTCAGCCAGTTCTTTCTTAGGAAAGATTTCAGCGTAGCCATCCCTCACTTCCCTTGACATTTTCGGTCATATGACTCTTCTATCTCAAGCTTTATCTCTCCCAGACTTCACTGAGGGTAACCCGGCTCTCCCTCCGTTTAGCTGAGGGGTAAGCCATTTGCCCATCAAGTGTGACTACAGTACACTATTTCATCATTAGGTTGAAGGAAAAGCAAAAATATAATAAAAATGTCAATAATTTATGCAAAATACTTGCTCAAGTCAGTAGATTTGCAAGTCAATTACAAAAGCACAGGACAGTAACAGTGGCTGACATTCACTAAGCACTTACTATGTGCCTAGTTTCAACACACAGTAAACCCTTTACGTGTATTCTCTAAACTTAATCCTCCCAGTTCTATAACATAGGTACTTTTACTATCCTTGCTGAGACTTGTGAGATGAGGCCCAGAAGGGGTAGAACTGTGGCAGCTGCATACGAAGGTAAAGCTGAAACCCATTCCTTCTACTGCTACCCTGCACAGCAATCCCTACCTCTGTTCCTCCATACCTGCTCTTCCTACCACCCTGAACTACTTCCTTCCTACCTTCCCAGTAACTCACATCCAGCCTCCAAAACAAACTCAGATAAACCTCTTCAGATCATCACACCTACATCCCTAAGTGGGCTTCTTTGAGGCCAGGTCTGCAACATTTCCTCTCTGCGTCCCCAGGGCCTGATATTCTAAGTGTTAATAAATGCCTGCTCAATAGAACTGAATTCAATGGAACCACAGGCTCTGACAGCTACTCAACCACTCAAAATAACGCAGGCCTGGGGTGGGATGTTCCTGCCTTGCTAAGAACTTGCAATTACGCCTGAGTAATAGGGAGCTGTTCTGGCACCTACCCTCACTCTTCCCAGCCAAATCCACCTATCGAAAAAGGGGAAGGAGGGATAAAAAGTCAAGTCCCTGACTCCTGCTGTCCTCTTGATAGGGGAATTAAAAGTCTGTGGTGTTGACAGGGAAGAGGGGAGCCTGGGAGGGACGGAAAGAGTTTCTCCCCCAATATTCTGCCAAGGGGACATTAATTTCCTATTACTGGAGTAGGATTATAGAATTCTAAAATCCACATACTCAATCAAATCATTCTTTGCTACTCTAACACAGTCCTTCAGGAAAGATGTCAAATAAATGAACAGCCAGCAAGTATTTCCCTCTGGAGGCGTACTTATCAACAGTACCAATAGCAGGTACAACTTCGACTGTTTACTCTGGGCCAGCCCCTGTGCTAAGTACTTTACATGCACTGTCCTGTTTAACGTTCACCACACCTCTATGAAGAACGTTTAGAAGTGAGGAAATGGAGGTCTAAAGTAGTAAAATGGCTTGCCTAAGGTCACTACCAAATAAACGGCTCACAGTAGAGACAGTTGCTAGTGCATTAAATATGTAATTGTTATTGATAATGCTTGCAGGGTTTGGGAGCTTTCTGGAGTTTTTTTGTTTTTTAATTCTTCTACCCTTGTCTTTAAGTAAGGCCACCTAAATAAAGGTAGTCTGGGCAACCTACAACTCTTAGTGGCTTCTCTAAAAGATCCAGGAAAAGTCCTGCCTCTTTAATAAGCCTTTCTAAATATTATTTGTGATAAAGATTGCCAATGCCAACCTATACTACATTCTTCATCTTCCAAAACATACAATTAGACTAAATTTCCCAATAACCATTGCAGGAAGGCCTAACTATGTGAGCCCTTAAAATATGAAGAGAAACATTGGGATCCATTTCTAGGCTGGATCCACATAAACCTCCTTGTTTTGATTCTTAGCCTCTCATACGCTAGGCTGGTAAAACAGAGAGGGCTCCAAGTCCATAGGTGGGCAGAGCCACAAAACTTCGCCCCTTAATGACTGGGTAAAACAAGAGCCTCCTTGCCAAACTACACTGAGCTATGACTTGAGTAAGAAATGAACATGTATTTTATTATACTACTACAGTTTTGTGTAACAAACAGTCAACCCACCCTAATACAGTATTAGTGCTGTTGCTATTATTACAATTTTCATTATTAACAGTACGGTTATGATTTATTGAAAGTGTACTAACAGGCAATATATATAATAAGGCTTTTACTTACACAGTTTATTCATTTCTCACTATGAGGTAGGTATCATCTGTATTTTACAGGTGACACAACCAAGGGTCAGAGATCAATAATCTTTTCATCCTCTGAACAACTACAGCACTCAAAATCTGAAGGATTTATTTGGTAATTACTTATGGATTGCCTTATTATATATGTTGCATTGATAAGTTGAGCAGTTTTCACTCCTGTAATTAACTGATTTGTCTTCTATAATTTCTTCTTATAATTGGTTTTCCTCATCTGGATAGAGAGCTGCTAATGGGAGAGGTAGGTTTTATATTCTTATATTCCGTATCACTTCACACATTGTCTCATGAATACGCAAATTAATATATTCTTTAAATTACCTACTTATATATAAATCAGCATATATATATATATATATATATATACACACACATATAACTTCAAATATGTGTATATGTAACATATACATTCCGTTTTGAGCAGCAGGCCTCTTAAGTAAATCTGACCAAGAAAATTGACTTACTTGCTATGGTTACTTAATACACTTGGTACAGTGCCTGGCATACAGCTGATAATCAATAAATGATTGCTTCCCTTTTCCCCTATCCCAATGGCTATTTTAAGTACAATGATACACTGCTTGAAGAAAACAGGGATGATCAGAAGAAAAATGTTTAAGTGGTGGGGCACCTGGGTGGCTCAGTAAGTTAGGTATCTGACTTTGGCTCAGGTCATGATCTTGGGGTCCTGGGATCTAGCTCCCTGCTCAGCATGGAGTCTGTTTCTCCCTCCACCTCTGCCCTTGCCGCCCTGCTTGTGCTCACTGGCTGGCTCCCTCTCCCTCCCTCTCTCTCAAATAAATAAACAAAATCTTAAAAAAAGAAAGAAAGAAAAATGTTAAAGTGGTAAAGTGGTAGGTAGAGGTTGTTTTAACTACAAAGAATATTTTCCTATGGGGAGGAAGGCTGTCTAAAATGTTAGGAGCTACAGTCAAATAAAGATCATTTGCCAATTATAATAGTATTTCATTTATGAAAAATCTGCTCTGACACAACTTCCAGGAACATGAATTCTGGGTAAGCCAAGGAGAGAGTGCTCACACCCCTCCTTCACTGCCAGGGAGCTGCAAAATGGTGCCTGGGGGCTCACCTTCTATTTGCTCAGTTACATAGGTCTGGCCACATGGGATTCCCTAGAGCCACCGTATCATTTGTAATGAAACACTAATGTGTCCTCCTACAGCTCCTAGCATAATTTTTATATTTTGTTAGAAAACAGCATATCGTCATCTAAGGAAGATCTGTTCCCTCTGAGATGGGTTGTTCCCATCCTTCATGTACCACAGGACTCCATTTCCTGCTTATGCCAGTATTAACATGATGAAGACACTGACCTTCATATGTTACATTTCACACTAACCACACACAGGAGGTCCCTGACTTAACAATGTTTTTTGACTTAATGATTTTTCAACTTTACAATGGTGCGAAAGTAATACACATTCAGTAGAAACCACACTTAGCATGTTGGATTTGGATCTTTTCCCAGGCTAGCTATATGTGGTATGACACTCTCTCGTAATGCTGGGCAGCACCACAGCCCGAGTCAGCCCTGCAATCATGAGGGTCCACAAATGACAAAATTTACGACCATTCTGTATCCATAGAGTCATTCTGTTTTCACTATCAGCACAGTATTCAATGAATTACATGAGACAGTAAAATTTTCTTATAAAACAGGCTTTGTGTTAGATGATTTTGCACAACTGTAGGCTAATATAAGCAGGTTTAAGGTAGATTGGAGTAAGCTATGATATTAGCTGAGTTAGGCGTTTAAAAAAAAAAAAAAAGATTTTATTTTTAAGAAATCTCTTTTGAGTGGAGCTCAAACTTACAACCCAGAAATCAAGAGTCCCATGTTGTACTGACTGAGCCAGCCAGGCACCCCGGGTTAGGTGGTTTAAGTGCATCTTTGATTTAACAATACTGTCAACTTATGATAGTTTATTGGGACATAACCCCATTATAAGCTGAGGATGATCTGTACAGCAATTCTCTGATCTTTCATTATCTAATTAACATAAATATTTAAACTACTATTTATTTAAATATCATGTTCCAAGGAGTTTTTCTTTGAAAAATTCTTTCAAGAAGAAATGAACATAAATGTGGCTCAGTTACTTTATTTGGTATAACTAAAGTATACATTTGGTTTTCTTATTCCTGCTTCATAAACAATTGCAATATTTAATTCGTTGATGGGATGGGCTTTTCCCGGGGTAATTTTCCCTTTAACTTTGCAGTACCATCTTTTAACTGTAGGCAAAAAGGTTAATGCAATAATCAGTTATTACATCAGCACATACGACTTTAGCTGCTGTTCAAATATAGCAACAGAGTATAGAATACCCAAGGCTAGAAAAGTACAGGTTTGAAAATTAGTGAATCAAACTCTGGACAACAACTTCTTTTAAAAAATAAATATATGTTTGGGGCACCTGGGTGGCTCAGTGGGTTAAACCGCTGCCTCCAGCTCGGGTCATGATCTCAGGGTCCTGGGATCGAGTCCCGCATCGGGCTCTCTGCTCGGCAGGGAGCCTGCTTCCTCCTCTCTCTCTCTGCCTGCCTCTCTGCCTACTTGTGATCTCTCTCTGTCAAATAAATAAATAAAATCTTGTAAAAATAAATAAATAAAAATAAATTAATTAATAAATACATGTTTTTAGGGGAACCTGAGTGCCTTAGTCGCTAAGCGTCTGCTTTCGGCTCAGGTCATGATCTCAGGGTCCTAGAATCAAGCCCACATCGGGCCCCTTGCTCAACAGGAAGCCTGCTTCTCCCTCTCCCACTCCGCCTGCTATGTTACCTCTCTCACTGTGTCTCTCTCTGTCAAATAAATAAATAAAATCTTTAAAAAATATATGTATTTTTTTAAATGTTTAACATTGATACTTTTTTTAAAAATAAGATTCTTTTTAAACTGCTGATTGAAAATGCCAATCTCAAAAGATCACATTTATGTATCATTCCCAAAATGACAAAATTATGGAATTACAGAACATTAGTGGTTGCCAGGAGTTAGGAGTTGTAAAGGTAACAAGAATGAGTACAACCATTAGAGGACAGCACAAGGGAGACTTCTGTGATTATGGCAGTGGTTATACAAGTCTGCATATGAGATAAAATGACACAGAACTACACATGTATTTTATACCAATGTCACTTTCCTGGTTTTGATATTGTGCTGTATAGATAAGAAAGATGCAACTGATGGGAGAAACTGGGTGAAGAGTAACCAGGTCCTCTCTGAACTGTCTTTGCAACCTGTGAATCTTTAATTATTTCAAAATAAAAAGTCAAAATAACTAAAAGTATGTTAGATTATAAACATATGTCACAGAATACTTTTGCAACCTTTTTTTTTTTTTAATTTTATTTATTTATTTGACAGAGAGAAATCACAAGTAGATGGAGAGGCAGGCAGAGAAAGAGAGAGGAAAGCAGGCTTCCTGCCGAGCAGAGAGCCCGATGCGGGACTCGATCCCAGGACCCCGAGATCATGACCCGAGCCGAAGGCAGCGGCTTACCCACTGAGCCACACAGGCGCCCACTTTATGCAACCTTTAAGATTAAATAAAACCCAAGCATGTGCGATTATTTTATCATCTGATTTTCCATTTTGTATACAAACTACCCCGGATCTTAACAGGAGTTAAGGAAAGAGTAGAAATGGAGTAGGTTTTATAATTGGTTTTGTTGTCAGGATGCTTACTGTTCAATATTGACAATATAAGTAACATAAAGCACTTGGGCAGCAAGTATCTGGATGTCTTAACAAAGGACAAGTAGTATATAACGTTAAAAAAAATACAAACATATATTTAAAGGCTTATCTTAAAATCCATAAAGCCAGGACACCTGGGTGGCTCAGTCAGTTAGGTGTCTGCCTTTGGCTCAAGGTCCTGACATTGAGTCTCACAGTGGGCTGCTTGCTCAGCAGGAAGGTTCTCCCTCCCCCTGCTCTGCCTGCTCTTTGTGCACCTGTTCTCTCTCTCTCTCTCTCTCTCTCTCTCTCTGGGACAAATAAAATATTTTAAAAAAAGAAAGCAAAAAAAAAAAAAAAAATTGAAAGCCATTGGATGGTGTACTTGAAACCTAACTTAAAAATAAAAAATATATTTTGTGATTTCTGTATGCTAATGAAGATCCCACTGCACACATGATTATGGGTAATTTGCAAAATACATTATTTGACTTCTGTGATTACCCAACAAGAGATTCTTTTTTAGGTACACATGACAATAGTTTCTACAATTCAAACATCTCCCTAGCTAAATTAATATAGATTGCCTCAATATACCAATAATAAATAAGAGACAAAAAGAATTCCAGAAGCTGGGAGATGCAAATTAAACAAAGCCAGTACAAGTTATTTTCACCAGGGCTTCAGACAGAAATCTTTTTATTACTGATTAAATGTAACATTCTGGGACTACATCAAAAACATGACTCTCTGATTCCATGTATCTCACACCTAATCTGGCTCAACACTGGCTCATCATAACTCAGAATCTAAAGAGAGGCTGGCAGCACTTCATAAATACCTTCCTGTTCACTCCTTTCTACAGTGATGCAATTTGACCTACATTTCCAGTGCCCATTGAAACTTCATAGGAGGGGGAAGAGGAGAGTTTTTCATTTCTCCTACCCTCTGATTAACTAGGACAGTAAATGCCACTCAAGGGACTGCTACCGGGCAGAAGCAAAGGGGAAAACAAAAGTCATGCCGGTAGGAAATTCCACAGGAGAACATTTAAAATTCCTGCATTCTCTGATTCTGCAAACAAACTGTCATGGCTTTACAAGATGACAGCAAAGAAGAGTTGCCCCAGATTACACCATAATCAGCCTAGGACACCAAGGGCTTTTATTTACTTCAGGCTCCCAGCATGATGAAAATTAAACCTGAACTAGAGACTCTTGTCCTTGCCACCGTCTTTTTGTAAAAATAAGCTTTAAAAAAAAAAAAAAAAAGCTTTTAATTTTAGAATGATGCTAAGCTTACAGCGCGCTCTACACTTCAAATACTATACATTGTTCCTATTTACCCTATACCCCATTTCTCCTATTGCTAACCTCTCCTGTTAGTATGCTACATTTGTCACAACTAATGAACCAATACTGACCTATTTATCTTAAATGAAGTCCCTACTTTATTCAGATTTCCTTAGTTTTTGCCTAACATCCTTTTCTGTTCCAGAATCCCATACAGGATATCACATTACATTTAGTTGTCACAACTCTTTACCCCTCTTTGAGACTGTGATAGCTTCTCAGACTCCTTTTCTGATGACCTTGACAGCAGTTTTGAGGAGTTCTAGTTAGATATTTTATAGATATTTTATCTCAATTTTCCACTGGGTTTTTCATAATCATAATGGGATTAACAGATCTGAGGAGGAACACCACAGAGATAAAGTGCCATTCTCATTACATTATATC
Source organism: Mustela nigripes (assembly GCF_022355385.1). Taxonomy (NCBI): domain Eukaryota; kingdom Metazoa; phylum Chordata; class Mammalia; order Carnivora; family Mustelidae; genus Mustela; species Mustela nigripes. Next base: position 31,749,747 of record NC_081558.1, on the reverse strand, counting down.
AAGTATACATTATCATTGTTCATACTAACTTGATCAGCTGGCTGGGGTAGTGCCTGTCAAGTTTCTCCACTATAAAGTCCCCCCCCCCCCCTTTCCATACTATGTTCCTTAGAAGGATGTCATGAAACACAGCCAACATTTTAGGGATGGACAGTCATGTTTCACCTCCTTTAGGAGGATTTTTGACAAAAATCATTTGGAATTCTACACATGGAAGATTTTATCTATTCTCTCCTATTAGGTTACATATCCAATCATTTACTTACATCAGTATGGACACACAGATATCTCTTTTTTATTAATAATTTATATTTTTATATATTTATATTGACATTATTACAATATATATTATATATATAGTATATCTTTTATTTATATTCATTTTCTATCTTAGGTTACGATTTAAAATTATGCTATTTAGTTGTTTAAACTGTCCCAGCTTTGACCCACTAGGAGCTTTCAGGCGCCTATGTTCATTTGACATACCCCACTACTGTGTGTTTTGTGTTTTGTTTTGTTTTGTTTTAGCACTTTCATGCTTTCTGGCATCAGAAGATGCTCCAGGCCCATTTTGTTTATTCCCTGCCCCAGCCATAGAATTAAGTCATGTCTGGTTCCTTTTACTGGAGAATGGAATTAGAAACCAAGGTCTGGGCACTGGCTCTTAACATAGACATTTAGTTTTACACTTTAAAATTTCTACATACACTATTTCTATAGTAAATTAACTCCTCAGTAATATCTTCATGTTGTGGTAACAATATATAAATCATAAAGAGGATGTTTAGTAATCAAACTGCTATCTGACCAGCCACCTTTCAGGTTTGGTATGTCCAATAAATGCCTTATCACAATAAAGTTCCTCCAAAAAAAATTAAGATTTTTTTTTTTCTGTTACCGGGGAGGAAGAGGAATCTAGATTTAAATACAATTTAAATGCTTGCTCTTCTATGCAAAAGGTCTCCTTTCTTCCTCCATAACCATAAAATGCTGCCAACACTGAATTGCCTAAGCTAAAAGAAAATACAAATATTTGTCAGATCTGGCTTTGAAATACGTTAGTGATGAGTTATGACAGCAGCTATACCTTCTTATTTACAGTTGTTTTATTTTAATCTTACACATAGTTTTTCTTCACTGAAACTAAACTAATTAGCCCAACACAAGGACAGAGCCAGGAGTTTCTTGGGCAGTGGGGGCACCTAGTGGGAAGCAAAGAGATTTCTGTAGATAATAACTCTACAGACAGGAGTTAATCCCCTGCAACACACACAGGAAAATTTGTCACCTCAGACTCCAACTGTTAATCTGTGTAAACACACCATGCTAATAAAATCTTTGGTGACCTCAGATTTGTTTTTTGGATTTTTTGTTCTGTTTTGTTTTAGTAGAAAAAAGGCTGGGGCCAGGCCCTAATACTGCCTTTCTCTGTCATCTTTTTCTCACTCAATTTGATTTAAGATTTACAGTCAATAAACATTTCTTGAGCCTCTACTATGTACTAGGCAGCACACTATGCCTGGTGCTGCCAATTAATCCAATAGATTAGAAAAACAATTAAGAGCCCTGTTTCCATTTTCACCTCCCAGGGGAGCTGCTGAAATTGCTGGGAAATAAGTCAGCCTATTACAATGCTAATGGCACAAAATGGTTTAGAGAAGCACATGGTTTAATGTCTACTTCTACAGTTGTCTGGTGTCAACACCTCAGAAAGATCCTAACTTCCTTATCTGTAAAACAGACATAATCAAACTCACTTCCCAGGGATAACGCATGGAGAGCACAGCCCTGGCATACACAATGGGTTCTACAAGTATTAGACCATTTCACATTTTGCATTTCATCATAAACACATCTAGGAAACAGCAGGGCTACCCCAATAAGATGATTCATTCTTTTTTTCATTGACAATTTTATTATCTTTGTAAACACTAAAATCATGATCTTTAAAAAAAAGAAAGAAAGAAAAAAAGAAAGTCAGTTACTGTGTCCCAGTCAACCTGTTTTTGATAAATAGACAATGCACAAAGAGTCTTCAAGAGGCATGGCCAGAATGGATAGGAAATATGTATTAATAAAAGAAGCACCTAACACTGCCTGAAAGCTTATTTTGTGCCAGACACTGTGTGGATGTTGCACAAAAAGCCTATAAGGTACACATTTTATTTTATTTTTTTTAAGATTTTATTTATTTATTTGACAGACAGAGATCACATGTAGGCAGAGTCAGGCAGAGAGAGAGAGAGGGAAACAGGCTCCCCGCTGAACAGGAAGCCTAATGCGGGGCTCCATCCTAGGACCCTGGGATAATGACCTGAGCTGAAGGCAGAGGCTTTAACCCACGGAGCCACCCAGGCGCCCCTGAGGTAGACATTTTAATTATGTCTAGTTTCCAAATAAGAAACTGGGGCTATAGAGGTGAAGTGACTTGGGTGAGGTTGCTAATTCCTTTCTTAAACACTACTGTGTTGGGTGCTACAGTGGAATGAAAGAGCTAAAATGCTTCCTTTGCTAGAGAGATGCAAAAATGGGAGAAAGGCTATGGACACTTTGGCCCATAAAGGGGACTCCAAATTAGGATCTGTTACCGCCAGAATATTTTCAATAAATAAAACTCATTGACATTTCCCTACAGTGTTTTACAGCAAGTAGCAACTGCTGGGCCTGGCCTGCAAAACTCTTCACCCTCTGGCCCCAGTTCTTGCCTTGGGGCATATTATTACACACTGCTTCTGGATCCAGCTAACTTCTTCAGGACTCCGTTTAGAAGTCACTTACTTACCCTTTCATCTAAATGGAGTTAATCCCACACTCCAATTCCCCAAAACTGGTTTAAGCCTGCTTCTTCATGAATGTCAATATCCTCAGAATGGACAAGCACCCTCCTGCCAGGTATCAAGGACCTCCCCTACAGGTCTTACCCCCAGGACAATTGCATAAAGGTACAGAGAAGAGCAATCAGTTTTTGAAATTAAAGAGAGCAGGATTTAAATCCGGTTTTCTGCTTATGAACTATTTACCTCAACCAAGTCATTTCACCTCTACGATTAAGTTTAATTGAGGAGGTAACAAAAGCACAGTGCCTAGCACATACTAAGTGCCATTATCATTATTATCCCCATATTACATGAAAAAATTAAACTCCGAATTAACAACACACCAAAAGCCACCAAGAGGGTGAGTGGTAGGGGTCTAGGCTAAAAGCCAGTTCTTTTTCCTTCTTTCTACAATTTACTGAGCACCATTATTAAACACCATGCTTGGCACTGAAGACAAAGCTGTGAAACAGACAGGTACCCAGCTCTCAAAGTACTTATACTCTGGTGATGAAGACACCCATCAAACATTTGCACTAATAAATTTAAGTGTTTGAGGGAGAAGAGAAAAGTGCCTGGTTAAATACAGGTTTTAGAACAAGTAGTAAGATCCCTGGATTTTATCTGAAAGGTCAAGGAAGGATCCTGTGAAGAGGTAGCATTTAAACTGGGAGCAGGAGGCAAAAAAGGTGTTCTAAGATGAGGGTATAGCTGAGACCCGAGGCAAAGGATATCTCAGGAGAAAAGATTCTAGTAAGTATGGCTTGACTGAAGAACTAAAAGGTCAGAGCACCTGAGGAGGCTGGAGATAGAGGTGGGGCCAGATCAGAGGACCACAGAAGGACATGGTAAGGATTTTGAATACCATCCAGCCTGAAAGTATTGGGAAGCCACCAAAAGACTGTCTGCTCTTGATGAAAGAGTATGAAAAGGTTAACTAATCCCAGCTCTTGGAGTTCAGGGCCTTTTGGTATCTTTATCATCTATATTTCTAACACATGCCAAGTGTAAACTTTTAATAAATATTTGTGAGATTGGAAAGAATCGCTGATAAATACAGATTAAACCTCTTCTCCCTCTTATAGATCTCACAGCTGATGCTTCTATTCAAGGACCTATCACTGATTACTATAGTTGGATGTAGACCTCTCTCTTCACTGTTTAGTCTTAAGTTTCAGAATCAAGTAAGCATTATTTGTACATTTCTCAATGCCTAGTGCTCAATAAATTCATGGATTGAAACAGACCCTCTTTTAATAGCTTAAAATCTTTTCTTATATTTCTAGATTGGTTGAGTAAGAATTTTCATGCCATTTTATCCACCTTAGTTAAACAGATCTGAAGGGATAATACACAGGGACTTAAAAGAAAAAGTTCCACTTTCCTTTTGCAACCTAAAAAAAAAAAAAAAAAAAAGATTTTCTTTTTAAGTAATCTCTACACCCAACAGGGTCTTGAAATCACAGCCCCAAGATCAAGAGTTGCATGCTCTAAGGACTGAGCCCGCCAGGGCATTCTGGCAGCTTACAACAAAAAACCTTCACCAATGTGGGATTAAAAGTACAATTTTTGTATTTTAGGATATATCACTTGTACAGTTCACATGCATATTTTTTTAATCTTAGTTTAATTTTAGTCAAGAACAAAATGCCCCAACAGGTCTTTCAGTGGTTTTCCAATTCTTCTGAGAAGGGTTCAGATTATTTCTTTGAATAATTAATCTGATATGGGTAGGATAACTGCTTGGACTATTTCTATTAAAAGATTACAACTAAGTCATAATCAATAGTTCACCTGCTTTAAGGTTTATTCCAGGACTTCAAGAGATGAGAATGATGCGCTAACATGAGGAAAGTGCAATTACGCATAAGTTACTAGGGTGTGCTAGTAACTCTCCATTTGATAGTCCCCTCCCCATGGCTATACCAATTTTCAACCACTCTGGCCCTGCTCTGTGCCCCCAAAGACTTGGCCTTTATGGGCAGAATCACTGGGTTAAAGCAAGCAGGCCTCCAGGTGAGTCTGGCCAACTGAAGGCACCGGAAGAAGATCAGAGAGGAAAGAAAGTGGGGGAGTACTGCTTCCTTATTCCCTCTCTGCTCTTGGCTACACATTCAGGCATCAGCTGAATCCTCCAGGACCCCCCCCCCCCCCTGCGGCTCCAGCCCTCTCACTAAACTCCAGTAAAGCTAATTCTTCTTTGCTCCTTTGGACCTAACAGTGATGATGGCTTTCCATCGCACTTGGTTCCATAGATGACGGGAGACACACTGTCACCCATAACTCCGGCATTCCTCTGAAAATAATCCTTTCATTAGTCTCCAGAACCATCTCAATGAGCCCTGTTTCTTGCCCGACCTAAGTATTCAAACCATAGACTTGTAAAACCAGCAATCTCCCTCTTTCGCATATAGCAGTTATCATCACAATGGTTGCGCATCTTCCAAAGCAATTCCTTCATACCAAGCACTGCATGTAAGCTCTTAAAATTCTCAGGCAGAAATGACCCTTTTAAACTGGTCAGTGCAGGAGAACACAGGCAGGCACTCCTGAAGGACAGCTGGCAGAATGGAGAGGCTGACACAATTCTCTAGGCGGGAGTCTGTTACATGTCAAGAATAAAACGTTTACAAAGAGATGCTACTTCCTCCTACTTCTCCCTGGGTTTCCTCTCACCAAGGGCATGGGATCAAAGCCACCATTGTATTTTCACACAGAACACCAAGAAGTTGTATCACTGCCTGGGGAAGCCGTCCTGTGTGTCACTTCACTTTGCTAGTTTCTCAGACCTAGGGATCTGCTTACCACTAGGCCAAGGAACACAGAAAAAGAGCCAACCATCTTGTATTACCAGCCACCTGCCCATCTTTCCTTCTTTCTCTCTTTCATCCCAGGATAATTCTTCTACACTAAGACAAAAGATGAGCAGGATGAGAAAATTCTCCTTTGTGCAGCCTTGCCTGTCTCTTTAACAGATCTGACCAGATTAGCACTTTTCTTTTCCACAGGAGAGGACTGGCATATGCTTATACCATAATCTGCTCTGAGCTCCTTCGGATTTTTCTTTTATCAAGTTGACTGGATTTGAGGTTAGATGTTAACTGAAATCACCTGGGAGTGTCTAACCGCTCCACCTTGTTCTCACTTAGTACAAATAACTGAAGGTGACTCTATTTCTGAATATTGAGACATTCTTTTGAGTAAGAGCCAATTTAAAGAATTCTTCAAGGGGCTGAAAAGAACTGAGGTGGCTTAGGAGCTCCTGGGTGGCTCAGTTCGTTAAGTGTCTGCCTTTGCCTCAGGCCAGGATCCTGGGGTCCTGGGATGGGGCCTGGAGGCAGACTCCCTGCTAGGTGGGAGTCTGCCCCCGCCCCTGCTCTTGCACTCTCATGCACAATGCACGCACTCGCTCTCTTTCCCCCTCTCAAATAAATATATAAAATCTTAAAAAATAGAAAAATAAAATAAAAATTTAAAAAGAACTGATGTGGCTTATTCAATAAGCTACTCCACCAAAAACTCCAAATGTCTCCCTCTGCAACCAGTAGACACTCAGCTTAACAGAGTTGCTAAAAGACACTCAGCTTAACAGAGTTGCTAAAAGACAGATAGACTATAGTCTACAGAAAAGATGATCTGCCTCACTTCAGCCAAGGCTAGCTAAAGGGCAAGATAGCTCTCTTCTCCCATCCTGGGGTTGTGCGGGGGGAGATGCCCCTCTCCTCTGCTCTTGGCAATACCTGAGAGGCATTGAGACTAAAGAAATTTGGTTCACACTACATATACATTTCTACCACTCATTATCCTTCCTTGTAAGCATTCATTCCAAAGGTTATTTAATAGGATACCTCTATAACTAGCTGCGTGGATCTATATCAAATATTAGTAGTGGCATCTTTGGGTAGTAGAAGTATGAGTAACTGTTATCTGCTTCTGTGTATTTGTGAAATTTTCCAATTTTTCTACAAACACCTGTTTTTTTCTTAGCAGTTTCCTGTTCTAAGAGGAGATTAACAAGTCAAACACTTGATTTTGCAATCAGGACAAAGTTATTAAACAAAACTTTGCAAGCATTCAGAAGTTTCAGCTTTCTATGAATACCAAACTTATGTAATTCTTTGTTTTATGGAATTCATTTTTTAACTTTTTGTTTTTATTATGTACTACATGAATATACTGAATAACCTTCTAGAATGGGTAGATGAACAGAACCAAGTTACTCTTCGTCAGTCAGGAAAATGCTTCCTTAACTAATATTCTCCAAATCCTCTGACGCACAGTAATGATTAACTATAGAGACACGCCTATCTCTTTTCATCAAACTCCTCTGACAGGGATAATAGGAAACCCTTTTTTCCTTGCCCCCCCTTACTGAACCTGTAGTTGTGCACCAGGGCGATGGGGGGGTAGGGGCAGATGGCAAAGCACAGTAACGATACTGATCCCGGGCAGAATCTCGAACCACATCAGACCATGGTCACCAGGGCCAACCTCTTCCTTCCCAGAGCTCTAAAGGTGACCCAGCCTCAGCCCCTTCCTGATAGGCTCCCTGCCCCCCGCTTTTTTTTTTTTTTTAAGATTTTTATTTATTTATTTGACAGAAAGAGATCACAAGTAGGCAGAGAGGAAGGGAAGCAGGCTCCCTGGTTGGAAGAGAGCCCGATGCGGGCTCCAAGACCCCAGGATCATAACCTGAGCCGAAGGCAGAGGCTTAACCCACTGAGCCACCCGGGCAACCCCCCACCGTTTTAATGGAATTCTTAAAACTCAAAATCAAAATATATTTTTTAGTTTTTCTGTATTTTAAGATTTTCAATACATTTTATAACTTCTGTTTTAAAATTAAGAAACTACTCAAAATGTGAAAAACAGGAATACTAGATTGAACATGCAATCTTTTTTCTAGTACACATCACAACCTTAATTTACATCATTTAGACTCTTCAGGGTAGAGTTCACTATTTTCATACACTTCAGTACTAATTCAGTTTTGTTTTTTTTTAAAGGAACTGTTTCTATAAGAACACCACACAGATGATATTGTATGTAGTTAAAAGGTTAAGAGACTACAGATAAAAAAACAGACTGGTGTTTCTTCCACTTACAAATGCTAGCCAATAAAAACTTTCCAGTCTACAGCTGATTAATGCTTGACACCAGATCTATGGAAAGGAAAGCTAATCGTTGCTGGCTGTTAGCTAAAGCAAGAGACACACCAAGAAACCTGCCTCCTATCACATCGTGACTGCTGTTTACTGGGACAACTGATTTTTCAGTTTAGCTCCATTATAGTTCTAAACAGAAAACTGGAATACTATCTTCTCTAGTAGCTACTGTTCTCATAATCTGTAATAGCTAAACATGTGTTACTGTCTTATAGTGTTGAAATATATTCACAGGAATCCTGAAAACCATAAACATTTTTACTAGCTTCAGGAAGCTAGTAAATTTGAACAAGTGATTCCATTTAAACTGTCCTAATGTAATGGCAAATGGTCTCTTTTCTAACTTCGATTTCCAAATGATTTATAGTTATAACTACAGAACGATAATAATAAACAGGATGGGTAGTGGAGGAGCTGTGAAGAGAGTCTTACATACTTCCTTTTAGAGCAACTAAGAGGAGCTATGCTCCAAAACACTAAAAATGTCTTTGTGTTCAGAACATTAAAACTTAAAAACAGCAAAAAACAAAGCTAAAGAAGTCAAACACTTAACAGCATGAGCAAAATATAAATATAAACAGATTAAAAAGTATGTATTTTTCGGGGCACCTGGGTGGCTCAGTGGGTTAAGCCGCTGCCTTCGGCTCGGGTCATGATCTCAGAGTCCTGGGATCGAGTCCCGCATCGGGCTCTCTGCTGAGCAGAGAGCCTGCTTTCCTCTCTCTCTCTGCCTGCCTCTCCATCTACTTGTGATTTCTCTCTGTCAAATAAATAAATGAAATCTTTAAAAAAAAAAAAAAAAAAAAAAAAAAAAAAAAAAGTATGTATTTTTCTTTTTAGTTTTTTAAGATTTACTTGAGAAAGAGAGAGAGAGGGGGACAAGCAGACTCTGTACCTAGTGTGGAGCTTGATCCCACAACCCTGAGATCATAACCTGAGTGGAAATCAAGAGTCTAATGCTTACCATCTGAGCCACCCAGGCACCCCAAGTATGCACTTTTCAACGAAGAACTATGCTAGCACTTTCTCAGGATTAAGTTCAAGGATTCTGAAGGTTTCAAAATGCCTGCAAAAAGGAGACCATGAGACAAACTAGAAATGCAAGAGAAATAAAGACAGTTTTTGTCTAGTATTAAGTGTTAACATGTTTAGGAGCTGTAGAAATCAGCACCTGAAATAAATTAGAAAAAGACAATTTAAAAATTAATGTTAAATGTTAGGACAAGGTTCTACAAGCTACAGAAAAGTCGAGATGTCTCTATTTACAAAAAGTTCTGGCCAAATAAGAACTACCGTATTAACACTGTGATCACATTAATGGTTCAGACTATAGTGAAACTTTACAAGCAAGGGGGAAGGGCCTAACATGCAACCCTATTGTTAACAGAACCCTGTCTAGAGACCCTAATTAAACAAAAGTGTCAAGCACTCCTCTCAAAATCCCTTGTAGTGGTGGGCCTAAACAGCGGAAAACAGAGCAGACCATTAAAAAGAAGAGTCCAGGGGTTGGGAAGACAAGTGACTACACCACAAGGTGGTAATTACACCGTGGGGAAGTAAGAAAGGCCAGACTGAAGGGCTCCAAGAGGTACTTCAAAACCAGCTAATCATGGCAAGAAGAGGTGGGACAAACTGGCTTCTCATCTGGCTATCTGTGGGGACATAAAAAGAGGCCAGGCCTCCAAAGCAAGAATAAACAAAAGTGGCAACTAATGGCCAAGGTGACGACTAGATACCTCCATGACACACCCATGTCCCAACATATATTCCAATATATCCCATCTCCAATTCATCCCAGAAACCTAAGAAACCAGAAAAGACTTCTCCAACTGGGAAACCAGTGTTCTTGAACCATTTGCAGCAAAGGCACAGGTAGTCAGAATACCCAGGTTTTCCTGCCAACAGTCCTATGTTGCAGGGGAAATTGCTTACCTCTTCTAAAACATATGCTCAGCTGAAAATTAGGGAAAATATCCTTGTCTTTGACTTCAAAAGATTAAAAAAGATAGTAGATACATGAAAAGGCTCTGAAAAAATCACTGTATTTGCACAACATTTTAGCACTAGAAACATGGGTTAATAACTAACGGCTATATAAATGTAGGTTGTTCCTTTGACCCATAAACTGTAAAGTCAAAAATATTCATTTTTAAGTATTAGCAAGGTTACAAAGAAAGCCACTAGACACCTGGAGAAGACAGAAAAACAGAAGCAGGGCAGTGTGGGAACATTTAGAGCAGGAGCCAATAACTGAATTTATCTTACTATGCACTAGGTAAAACTGTTCCTAACGGAAACCCTGTTACCAATAAATGGCTAAATTATAAACCATAGCTCATATGGTTTTCTTTTAAAAATCAGGGAAATGGGGTGCTGGCTGGCTTAGTTGGTTAAGCGTTTGATTTTTGATTTCAGTTCAAGTCATGGCTTTAGGATCATGAGATCGAGCCCCATTTTGGACTCACATGAGGCACGGAGCCTGCCTGAAGTTCTCTCTCCCTCTGCCCCTTGCCCTCCCGCCTCTAAAATAAGTAAATCTTTAGAAAATAAAAATAGTAAAAATCAGGGAAATTATAGAAAAGAGCACTATGTAAAAAAATGGATAAATGTTATTGTCCTTGGAATGATAAGCACTTATTAGTAGAAACGGAAATAGATGGTGGAGTTACAAAAGTTTTCTCAAACTGGGGCTTAAGAACCTTTAGAGGCATGTGGGGTTAAGAGGGAAAGGGGTGAACCAGGGGCCATCAGCATATTGCAAATAGTAATGTGATCAATATGCACACAGCAGCTTGCACGAAAGTTCAGATAGTGGACATCTGTTGGGTTTTATCAGCCCCGCATTCACTCCCCTGCTGGGGAATAAACCGCACATACCCCCACCACTGCCCCCCCCCACCACCAGTAGGTACTTTCTTGGTGAAGCAGGAAACAATGCACCTTCCCAGACCCAAGTTGACCCTAAGAGATACACTCTCAGCAGAGGGTGGAGTTATGAAGAGTTGGGAAGGTTAGTAAGGCCAGCACCCTGTGAAGACTGTGTATTGAGGCCTGCTTCTTCAGCTCTATTGTCAATTCAGGGAGCTATACCACATCCTTTCAGTAACCTGTTTTTGCTTAGGGTACTCCGATTTTGTTTCCACTACTTACAACTGAAGACTTTTAGCTGATTAGCTATTATTTTCAGTCAAGGAGAATCTATTTTCTTAAAGATTTGGGAGGTAAAATTTGACAAGTAATTTTAAAATATTAGTTTTATGGTGAAACAAAGGGATGTATCATGGAGTAGAATACAGAATTCATGTAAAATTTTAAGACACTGGATTTTTCTTTTGAGATTCCTAAAGATATGCTCCCCGCCCCATGCAAATTTCTTGAGCAATGGATCTAAGCACTGGTTCAGGGATAAACTTTTCATGACTTTTAGGATCTGCCCCTAACTAGGTAAAAGATCTAGAGCAAGTTACATCACCTCCCCAAGGCTCACTTATCACAACTTTAAAATGGGAGTCATAACTGTACCTACTTCACAAAGCTGTTATCCCAAAAGATAACACAGGGAAGCACTTACCACTACACCTCACCATAGAGTTTATCAGTCATGGGTTAAAGGAGGGTTAATACACAACAGCAAAGGGCATACTATTCCCAAAGATGATCACAACAGTACTGCTGCCCACTGCCCGGTAACCCACCACCCCCCCCCAACTGCTGTCAGCATGACTTACGATAATGTACTTTCCAGCATCTTCCATCAAAAGGTGGTACCTACTTTCAGTCCTTGAATCTGGACAGGGGTTGTGGTTTGCCTTGACCAACACAATGTAGCTGAGTGACCCTGTGTGACTTCTAAGCCCATACCTCAAGAAGCCTTGTAGCTCTCACCTTGAAACACAACATCTCTGTGTGAGGATAACCCAGTCTAGCTGCTGGAAGAGATCGTTTGGTGGTCACAAGAGCTGTCCCAGCTAGATCCCAAGACCAATCAGCTCTGACAGGAGACTTCAGATGGTAACAGCCACATTAGGGACCTCAGGCTAAATGGGAGCAGTAGAAGAACTCTCCTGCCCTAATTTTGTGCAAATAAATGGTTATCACTTTAAGTCACAAAGTTTTAGAGTGGGTTCTTCTTACTCTGCAATATGTAATTGATAGGTACACTTCATCAATTATCATAGTATTTCTACATTTTTTTATTCCATGCATTTCCTAAAATTTCCTGCAAACAAACCCAAAGCCCCAGTGTTTGCAAATGAGTATGTCACAGCCAGATGGTAGTTATACTTCTCATTCTTCATGGCCAGGTCAATGTTTCTAATTTCATAGAACACTGAAATGTATCTCAGAACTTGGGTGTTTAGGGTAGAAAGTAAAACATATCCCCACACCAGAATAATTTAAGTGAAAATAAAGTGAAAAATTTCTAAAATTATCACAGGTACACCACAAGGATGCAGGTGCACTGAGCTGAGCTAAGACTGACAGAAAAAAAAAAGTGAAACAAAATTTCTATGATTCATTCAAATATTGGAAATCAGAACAGATTCTCCCTTTTAACAGTTTTTGCACCTGACATCTTCTTCCATATTACTTTAAAGATGACCAAAACCCTCTTTTAGAAGTTCACTATCACTGTCAAGAGGAAGGCTTGCTTAGGTCACCATGCATTCAACAAATATTTATGGAGTACCAACTCTGTAAAGACCAGTGAATTGTCAGCCCCTGAACACTTTTTCTGGTAGTGCACACAGAGATAGTACACTAAAGGGAGCATGGCTGATGACTAAGTGAACCTAGACGATACTCCTATCTTGGTCAAGGTACCGAGTCTAGTAGCTAGAGGGTTTAGGATGGTGAATGTGGCAAACAAGGCTCTGCCTTCATGCAAGCCTCTAGAAGGAGGGAAATATTAGCAGCCAATATTGTTATCATCCCTGTCATTATTATTATTATTATTATATTATATACCCTTATTTGTCCCACCACTTCTTCCTCCTTAGTTACTGCTAAGTATTTGGGACTCTGCTAAGCACTTGCTTCATTTAATCTTCACAACTTAGCAAGGCATTGCCTACATTTTCATTCATTCATTCATTAATCCATTCATTCATTCAGCTCTACACTCAATGAGGCCTGAATTCATGACCCCGAGATCAAGAGCTGCATGTGTGCTCTACTGACTGAGTCACCTAGGTGCCCCAATTTTGCCCACATTTTACAGAGGAGGAGACTGAGGCCATAAATGGCTAAAAGTAACATAGACTGTAGTTAGTGGAGCTGAGGCTTTTAAACACTACACTATACTGCCTCCATACATATGAACTCCTTGTGATTTTACAGGAATCTCAATGGAGGAAAAACTTCCACAGCAAGAAAGGAGGCACAACATACTACCATGTAAATGTCTGTGTTTCAGTGAGTTTCTTCTGAAAGCTGTTATTTAGTCCTCTGTGGATTTTTTTTTCTTTCTTGTTAGAAAAGTCTAAAAATATTCTTGCTTATTAGTAAAAGAGTAAACATTTTTAAGGTATATGAGAAAGCATATTTCACTTCTAATACAATAGAATATGAAGGAAAGTAGCCATAGAGTTAATTAGCCACAAATAGGAGATATTTTAATTACTATATTTATTCTTCAATAGTTTTATTTTTTCCTGATTACAGAAGCACATGCTACATGAAAAGAAAAATTGAGAAAACCATTTTTTAAAAAATCACCCACAATCTTATTACCTAGAGATAACAAGTTCATATTACTCGATGTATATCCTTTAAGATACTTTCTTTTAGGTTTCTTAACCAGGGCTTTTTCCCACCTTTATTTTTTTTTTAATTTTTTAAAAGATTTTATTTATTTATTTGACAGACAGAGATCACAAGTAGGTAGAGAGGCAGGCAGAGAGAGAGAGAGGAGGAAGCAGGCTCCCCACAGAGCAGAGAGTCCAATGTGGGCCTGGATCCCAGGACCCTGGGATCATGACCCCAGCAGAAGGCAGAGGTTTTAACCCACTGAGCCACCCAGGTGCCCCTTTTTCCCACCTTTAAAAACAAAACAAAACAAACATTAAAATGGGCACCTGGGTGGCTTAGTCGGTTATGTGCCTGCCTTGGGCTCATGATCCCAGGCTCCTGGGATCAAGTCCAGCAACGGCCTCCTTCCTTGGCATAGAGCCTGCCTCTGCCTGTCCCTCCCCCTCTTGTACGCACTCTCTCCCTCCCTCTCTGGCAAATAAGTAAATAAAATCTTTTTAAATATCGTTAAAAAAAAAATCACACATTATACCTATTCTCATGCTACCTTCTTTCTTTTAAACATCATTCCATGTCAACAAATATCAACCTGCATCAGTTTTTAAAAAGATTTAAGTATCTCTATTTCCAATGTGGGGTTCAAACTCACAACCCCAAAATTAAGAGTCTGCATGCTCTACTAACTGAGCCGACAAGGCACCCCTGCATCATCTTTTTACAGACTATACAGTATTTTACTGCATGGGTAGGTCCTTATGGACCTAATCAATCCTTTATTAATAGGCATTTGGATTACTTTCAATGTTTTGCTATTTTTAAAAAAACAGGGCAGTGAGCAGTCTGGTACACCCATCTACACACATGTGACCAATTCTTTAAGATAAATTTCTGGATGTTGACTTGCCATTTTATGACTCTGGGTGCATATTGCCCAAATTGTCATCTAAAAAGTATATACCAAGTTTACCTTTTAAAAAGGAAACGCTTAAAATTTAAGAGTAATAACATATTTTACTACTATCTACATCATTTTACTACATAAAATGGCATAATATTTTAAAAACAGCATCTTATCTCTAAATATCTAAAATAACTGATGTATAACCCTGATATCACGATTTACATTTAGAAGGGGGAAGATTCTAAAATACCCAATAACTTCAGCATGTTTTGAAAAGTTACTCCAAAAAGAACATAGCTGCTGCAAAACAAGCAAATTAGTAGGGAATGTTAAAAGGCAGGGAGGCAAAAAATAAGCCAGTCAGTTACAGCAATTACCAGGTCACCAAACTGCATCCCATACAATGACCAAGAGGGAAGGGTCAAGAGATAGAGAAAGAAAAGGTGAAACTAAAAGGAGCAGCCCTCAGAGCTTCAGTGATGGCCAGATGAAATTACACACAGACATACACATCTACATGCTCTGTACACATCAATCCTGGAGCTAATCTCCAGGGGTTGGAGCACAAGAGGAATCTTTGTGTGCTTTTCTTAACCAAACATGGTTTGGTTTGGAAAGGGGGTGGGGGAGTCCAATTACAGATTTCCTTAAGGTAAGAGTGTCTAGTTAGCAGCCTGAGGGCCTAGTATCCATTATGTCTTTTCCAGGACAAGGGGAGAAGAGGAACTTGAAGCATGAGACAGCTCCAAAGGCATAGATTCCTTTCAAAACCATCATGCAGGACAGGGTTCAAACATCAAGTCTTATGGAAAACTGGGCAAGGTGAGAACACTTTTAGCAATAAATAAAACTTCATGGTGATATAACAATACATGTGCTAAGAAGAGAAGGCCACACATTATAACTAAGAACAACTAACCTGATGGGCAGTTTCATCCCAATGGGGAAGACAGGAGTCTTAGATAATGCTGCCATATCAAAAGCATGGAATACATGAGGAGGCAAAAGACAATCTGTATGCATTGGTAGGGGTGGGGTGGGGTGGGGTGGTATAGCTTGGTGAAGCCACAGACCTACAGGACTTAGGAGTCTAACATTCTTCCAGGAAAGAGGTCAGCCAACTATGGCCTATGATCAAATCCATCTGCTGGCTGTACATATCACCAGCCCAGAAGAGCTTTAACATTTTCAAATGGTTCAAACAAATAAAAACTTATTTCATGGCACATAAAAATTACATGAAATTCAAGTGTCAGTGTCCAAAAAGCTTTGGTGGAGACATTCACTTATGTCTCTGGCTGCTTTCTAAATACACTGGTAGGGTTGCACAGGTGCAACAGAGCGATGGGGGGTGGGGGAAAGGGGATGCTGACAAACTGGAAAATATTTACTATGGTGTCCTTTCAGAAAGTTTGCTGATCTCTGTTCTAGGCCAAAAAATCATGGATGGATCACGGCTCCAAACCTGTGCACGCTTATTGGTTTGCCCCCCTGAGAAAGTCAGGATTTAGACATAACCTGCCAGCCTAACAGAGAACACAACCCCACTGCCAAGAACAGCAGACAGGTCTAATAGGTCCTGCAAATGCTGGGCTACCTGCCCATGGTAACAAGAAAGATGTGAAAGGCTTTTATGTGTTGAAAACAGGATGATCCCTAAAGGTTTTTATGGGAATATTCTGAAAGAATATACTACCTTTTCCTTCAAAAAAGACAAGAAAGAAACCATCCTCAAGATGGCTACCACTTTTTTTTTTTTTTAAGATTTTATTTATTTATTTGACAGAGATCACAAGTAAGCAGAGAGGCAGGCAGAGAGACCTGAAGGGAAGCAGGCTCCCTGCTGAGCAGAGAGCCCGCCCTGGGGATCAATCCCAGGACCCTGGGATCATGACCCCAGCAGAAGGCAGAGGCTTTAACCCACTGAGCCACCCAGGCGCCCCGGCTACCACTTTTAAGCATTTATACTAGGGGCCTAGGATTGAGCAAAGTCTTTTGCTTTTATTATCTCATCTAATGCTCACCTCCTCCAGACTCAGGCTGGCTGGCTCAAGCTGAGCACAATCAGAAAGCTTAGGAAATGGGAGTCAAACCCAGTAAGAGCTTGCGTTCATACCACTACCCTACTCAAAGGCAGTAGGAATGAATGGTCACCACGAATAAATAAAAGGGAAAAAAAAGGCCACAGAAACAGTGGAAACAAGTTTGCTCTTATAGCCGTAAATATTACAAGTATTTTATTCATATCTCTCTTCTTACTCATAATTACCTTCTCTTCTTTCAATGCTTAAAGATAGGAAAATACAATTCAGTTCTTCCAGACTCTTTTCCCTGTTGAGAAAAAAAATCGATACAGGTACCCAACTGCGGAGGCATTTCAAAGATGCCAGAATTAGACAAAGTTACAGGTAGCTTCCACTAATGAAGTCCCTGGAGTACCTATGAGGGTCCCCAACACAAGGAGGTGAGTAAACACTTTCAGAGACAATGGGCTGGAAAGTACAAGGACAGTTTTTAGTTTAAAATTTTCATTTAAATTGCAAGTGAAGAGCAGAAGTTAAATGGAATCTTATACAAAGACGCAGCTATGATACTGGCGGGCTGCTACTGTCGCTTCCTGCCCAGTACCCATGTCTTCACCTTTACCAAACACACTACCATCTTCCTTCAACTTTCTCCCGGATATCTACAAAGTAAGGACCACTTAATCCTAACTCATTTTTGAAAACCTAATCTTTTAAAAATGTTTCAACTTGTTAATATTTCCATTATTATTTGGGAACTAATATGTATCATTACCATGTACCATGTTTATACACGTTCATTCCTGTGTTGATCAGTGGTTATCGCATCTAGCTCCCAAGTCCTTAATATGGGCCATATGAGGAGAGGTTTTTTTTACACAGGAAACTTCATTCCTACTCCTTACACCTCTACTGTCACAGGCTTTATCCAGATGAGGAATTGGGAGGGTCAGGTAGGTAAAGTAGCTACAGTGAATGAAAGAAGCCAGATTTGAACTTGAGTCTGTTTTGATGAGACTCCCACCATGCTCTGCTGTTTGGCCAAGGCAAAAACACATTTTCTCAGAATGATTACTTCCCAGTCGCATTTCAGATTTGCTGGAGAGCCGTAAGAGAGTAGCACAGGGTGAACCATTTTCTCTAAGGGCTGGCTGTCAAGATCAGATCTCTGCTTATCAACCATCAATCTATCTGCTCTAAATTTTTTAAATTTAAAAACAGCCACAATGCACCCAGGACTAGCATGTCAAGCCCTTTATGTGTGTATATGGTTTATCAACTAACAGGCAATGCTTTGCTGTGGCAACAAAATGGAAGTGTTTTTGCACCTCTAAGACCACATGTCTAGGCTAAAGACAACTTTAAACAGCAAACACTGGGCACAAAGATATGTATTTCCTTTTTTCTTCCCTTTAAGGATTATTCTAACTCCCATTTTATTCAATAAGAACATAACTCTAACATTTTGGGGCTCTAGACCTCTTTTATAACACAACCACAGACTTTTTTTCCTAGAAGGACACATATAAAAACAAAAAAGTTTGGTCACAACTACAGAGTTCAGGAGTCTCTCGAAGCCCATTCATGGACCCCCTAGAGGTCCAAAGACAACAGAACAACATTTGCTCTAAAAACATACTGCAAGAAATGTCTACATCATTTCATAGGACCAGGGTAAAGATACTAGAGCCAGCTCTCTCATCATCCTTTATCATTTCAAAAGGCTAATATTAAATAAACACTCACATTTCTGTAACTAGACTCCCATAGTCTCCAAGAAACCAACAATCTATTGACATAAAATCACCCAATCTAAGATTATTTAAGTTCAAAGTCCAAATCCATTTTGTTACAGCTCAGAATCTGCTACTTCTTTCTGCCTAAAGATTTCCCTATAAATGAAAGAAACATTAGTATGGCCTAAGGCTTGAGTCCTTCCTAGTTTAACATTCACAAACATATTAAGATATAATTATATGAAAAAAGACTACTAAAATTTACTAAAACATGTCATTTTACTATACATGATATGAAGAAAAGTCAATTAAGAGAATTCTTAAATGTTCAACACATAGATCTTTGTCAGGCAGAAGCAAGTTAAATTGAGTAGCTGGCAAAGTAGATTTTTAAAAATTTCACAAAGGCTCAAATTTGGATGTGTTTCAAACCACTTGGATCAAGAACTTTCAGAAATGTTTATTTTTTTAGGTATCTCTCAAACTTTAAACTTTCAGATCTCTCCTTTTCTTACTGCTTTACAAAATTTCTTGCGTTGTCCACCATATTTTTAAGTTACAAAATGAACATATAAAAGTTTTTGTCCAGAACTCCATCTATGAATATGAGAGAGAATGTCTCATGAAAATTTAACAGTTACAAGGGGTAGTGATACTCTGCTATAAACAAACTAAAGATTATTTTAAATCACTAGATACTGTTTCAAAACCATTATATGATAAGGTGAAGTAACAAGTAGTTTACACAGAACATCATTTCACCCCTTGACCATTATCTTTTATACAACCATCCCCACCAAAATGCAGTTGGGATATATAGATAATCAATGTAAACTTCCAATCTACAGTGTATCGGACCTAAGATTTAAAGTAAGTCTCCCTTTGGTTAAAGTATTTTCTCTCCTAAAACCAAGAAAATGAACCAGGCCTGATGCCCATGCGCACACAGAGTTTTAAGTCAGTATTATTTTAAGCCAAGACGGGCTTCACACCCTTGGGGAGGTCAAATTATAACTCAGAATCATCACTCAAAGTAATTTTTGGGGTTTTTTTTTTTTTGCCTTTGTGCCAAAAATCAACGATGCTAATTCTTTTAGAACATTGCTGGAGTTTCGACTTCATACATGTGAAAAAATTTTTACATATAATATACCGATATCTAGTTAGAAGTTAAACACATTTCACTGCCATCCATTCGCATTTACAACTCTTTCCTCTTTGAAAGACCTAAGAGAAAACTGAGAGAATGAACCCAAGTTTCGCAAGGAACCAGAAAGAACCAAATCCAACCCACGAAACTGCTTCAGCCCGGATGTGAAGAGTCAGGGTACCCGGGGGGGGGGGGGGAGATAGAGGGGAGAAAGGAAAGCTGGAAAATAACTTTATGTTCAATAAATTTCCAAACCTGGGTTAAAACTCAGACGCTAACTGAATCTATCCCACTGGAGATCAAATCAGCTGTACTGGTTCTTGTTTCCTCTCGCCTCTCACCACCTATATGTTGCCATTTACGAGAAACTCATCGAAGTTGAATCAAAGTGACTTTTGGGAAGAGATGCCACTATGATCTCCACTGTGCTCCGGAAATGTGTAACTCTACACACAGGGCAACGTTACTCCTTCAGCACCAACCACCCCCCGCCCCCCGCTTCACTTTCAACTTCCCCTTAAGATGGGGACAATCACAGAGCCTTTTTTTTTTTTCCTTGAAAATCAAAGAGGAAAAAAATAAATAAAGCACCCATCCAGATCACCGACGGGGGGTCCCGGCGTCCCGGGGGGTCGGCGGGCACCGCGCTCTCAGGTCGCTCCGACAACTCCTGCGGGAGGTCTCCAAGTTTCTCGTCCCCCTCGCGGAACACCCGCCAGAGCCAAGGAGGGAAGGGGGCGGCCCCAAGGGCCGGAACCGCGCGACCTGGAACCCGGGGCCTTTGAGGCTCGCAGACCGCGCCCGGCGCAAGGGGTGGCGTTCGAGACCCGCCCGGGTGCGCGTGGGCGCCAACTTCGCAGGGACCCTAGCACCGCGCCCCCTCAGTGCCCCTAGTCCTGAGCGCCTCCCGGGTCAGCCGGTCCGGGCGTCCCCGCCGTCTTCCCCAACCTCCCCCCACCCCAACCCCGCGCAATGAGCCCACCCCCAGTTGAGCCAGCTGGGATGCGGCGACGGGGACGACGGTCCCCTTCCCCGGGAAGGCGCGGGGGGCCCGGAGCCCGGCGGCCCGCAGCCCCCGCAACCCCGGCGGCGGCCGGGCGAGCTCACCTGGCGGCTGGCGGCGGCCTCCGGGGCGGCCTCTGGGCGTGGGCCGGGCGGGGGCGGCAGGGGGGGCGGCGGGGGCCCGGGCTGCAGCCGGGGCCGCCGCCGCCCGCTGGCCTCGCCCCCCACACGCGCCGGCCGCGGCCGCCCCCGGGCAGTGTGGGGAGCGCGGAGAGCGCGGGGAGCGCGAATCCCGCGGCGGCGGCGGCGGCGGCGGCGGCGGCGCAGCGCGGCTCAGGCGTCGGAGCGGGCGGCCGCGGGCGCCGCCGCCTCCTCCTCCATGGCTGTTTACCCGGCTGCATTGTGGGAGTTTGACCTCCGCCGCCGCCGCCAACCGCCGCCTCAGCTTGCGCCGCCGCCGCCGCCGCGCACGCCATGGGAGCCGTGACTGACGGTGAGGCCCGCTCGCCGCCACCCGGGCCCGTTCCCCCGAGCCCCTCGGCCGCCCCGGCCTCCTCCGAGCCCCCCCGGCCTCCCCGGCCCCTTCAGGGAGCCCCTCGGCCTCTGCGATCGGACCCCGCGGGGAGCCGGCCTTTCCCGGACGCTTCTCCCCGGGTCCTTCGGGCCTCTCCCCGGCCCCCTGCTCCCCCCGGGAGTCCCTCGGACTCTCGGCCCGCTTTTCGGAGGC
This sequence comes from Mustela nigripes, assembly GCF_022355385.1. NCBI lineage: Eukaryota > Metazoa > Chordata > Mammalia > Carnivora > Mustelidae > Mustela > Mustela nigripes. The sequence continues at coordinate 31,728,475 of NC_081558.1, read as the reverse complement.
CGCGCCTGGCTTGCAGAGGGTGTGCTGGGAGGATGGTCGGGGGGCTGGGAGCACACGTGCGGGGGTGGGGGGAGCGGGAACGGTGGCAGCGGTGCGTGGGCGGGTGGTACCGGGAAGGGGTCCAGGCCATTCGCGTTTGTGACGAGGGAGCACTTAGTGAGAGTTTGGAGTCCGAGGAGTGGCGAAGGGGAAGAAGAGGTGGAGACCCTGCCCCGGTGGTCCGAGGTCTGGAGGGTGGGCTGGAGGGTGTGGGAACTTTAAGGATGGGGTGGAAGTTTGGGGCCAGGCCCGGACAAAGGGAGAGGTTCCAAGACGCGGGCGCTAAGGGTGTCAGCGTACACAGGGTGACACCTGGAGGAGGATTCTTCTGGACGGGTTGGGAAGGGCCCCCAGACAGTGGTGTGGATCGCAGTGAGGCCTGAGAATTAGCCCCGGACTGGAGGTAGGAAGAGGGAGTTAAGGACAATGTCTAAAAAGGATAGATGTGGGTATCTGGAGGGCAAGCAGAGAGTGTGCAGTGTGCATGGGGGGGTTAGGAGGACCCAGTGTAGGGATGAGGCCACCTGGGGTAGATAAGGCAATAAGAGATTTGTCAGTGTATATGTGTTGGGGAGGAGGGTGCGCAGGCAGAGATGGGGTTTGTGGAACGTTGGGAGGGTAGTTTAAGGCAAGTGGACCCATGTGTGCAGAAACCCAGGAGATGATCTGCGGATTGAGAGCAGAAATAAAATAGGGTGCCACCGTGAGGAAGGTGGACAGGCATGATGGGCAACTGGAGGGAGAACCTAAGAAGGTATTAGGTTAAGGAGGAAGGAAGTCTTTTGACATCAAGGAAGGGGATGTCTAGGGCTGCTGTATTTGAAGAGAAGGTGACCAGTAAGGGTTGATGCCTTACTGGTGGAGAGATCATTTCTGAAAAGTTGCGGATGGACAGGATCTCCACATTAAAGGGCCTGCAGTGAGGGGGGGGGGGGGGGGGGGTAATTTTGTGATAACAGGTAATGAAGTGGGAGGCTCTTAAAGGTCCAGGAACTTCATGGGAAATTACAGCTTTGTTTCATTCTAGTTTTATTTATCCTGTCTTGGCTAGTCCTTGGGATTACAGTCCAGAACCAACAGGCAAGACCTTTTCTCCCCTCTTAGGTTGCAGTCTGGTGGAAAGAGCCACTTGTGCAAAGGCCCCCAAATGTTGGAAAAACTCAAAGTTGATAAATATTTTCTAAAATTTAAAAAGTTATTTCCAGAGATTTCTGAGGGCAGTGGGAATCAGTTTTTAACATCGGTGTTGTGTGATCAGAATTGCATTAAAAGCAAGAAAACAAAAACCACCACCACGCTATATGTACTATGTGAAGAATGAGGGGAAGGGAAGAGAGGAGTTCAGTGGTCTCTTAACATGTAGTAGTCATCATGTGTCAAGGAGTGTTCTAATTATTAACTCCAGTTTACAGGTGCAACTGGGACACGAGGAGGTTAAGCAACTTCTCCACGTTTGTGCAGTTAGTAAGGTATAGAGCCAGAGCTGAAACCAGGCAGTCTGGCTCCTGAGTTCTTGCCCCTTATTACTGTGCATCCAGTCTCTCCGTTACTGCTGCCCTAGTCCTAGTAAGAGATCATGGGAACTCAGAAAAAAGGGGCATACAGAGAAGTAGACTGAGATAGAATATCAGGACTTAAGCAGTTGAGTGGATGTTAGAGGTCACAGGAGTGTGCACTCTGCCCCTTAAAAGCTGTCTGATCTTGTGTAGGTTAATCTCTTTGAGCCTCAGTTTCACTCTTTATAAATGGGGATAATAAAATCTATCTCATAAGGCAGTTTAGAGGTTTAAATGCAATAAAAGTTGTAGTGCTTTGCATTGAGTCTGACATGCAGTAATGTTCAGCAGATACTAGTAAATGTAAGAATTGGTTTACTCATCTCTCCTTCATTTTCCTTTGATTAGGGCTGCGCCTTCTTCATCTTTGTATTTGCACAGATTGCCCTTTCCTGGCTAGCAACTGCTATTTCTTCAAGACTCACCTCAAGTATTCATCTCATTTCTAGAAACAATTGATCTTTCACCTATTAACCCTGGTATTTTATGCATATTACTGTTGTAGCACTTAATACTTAATTTACTTAAATGACATATTCCAGAAAATATTTAAGGCAGCTCACCATAATGTGAAACCATAAAAAATAAATGCATGAGAAAACAGGGCAAAAAGAGCATTGAGAGGAAGGAAAATGAGGAAGTTAGAAGTGGGATGATCCTCAAAATGCAGTGGGTAAAATCTGGTGCATTAGGCAGCCAGAAGTGACTCTTGTTTCTCTCCTAGTTCATACCAAGGGGCAGGACCTACTCCACTGTGTGCTGTTGTGTACAGGAGAGAAGGCAATATTAGACACACAGTACAAGCAATTCTTTCTGATTAAAACACTAGAGATAAAGTTGTCTCTAGGGTCCCCATAAAGAAAAGCTAGTGTCATATCCTTAACCTCTTATCAGCACCATTGATCATAGGGCTGTTTCCTAGCACATCCCTGACTAGGTCAGAGAAGGCTAAATCACAATTTAGAAAGGCATTCTCCCATCCACATACTAACCAGGCCCGACCCTGCTTAGCTTCCGAGATCAGATGAGATCGGGCGCGGTCAGGGTGGTATGGCCGTAGACTGGAAAGGCATCCTAAAGCCAATAGGTGGTTTAGCTGAATACTTCTGCTGCTCTGCCTTCATTCAGAGTGGATGAAGTACAACTTTTTCAGGCAATCCACAGTAAACATGGTTTTTCTCAACTGGGCTTTTGGTAAAAAGCAGAAGTGAGTAGTGGGTATGATAGGTCAGCAGTATATTGCATACCTTCTGGACCCAATTCAGGGTGCTGTCTACAGCAGTAAACTACAGAAAGCCCTGACTTCTGCTTGGGGGACAGAAGCAATGGTGTGGAATCAAATAAGTAATAAGATAGTTTCTGAGAAAGAACATAACTAAGTCCTGAAATGACCTAAGTTCTGAGAATGAACTGGATGGGATATGAAAGACCATAATGGGGGAGGGCTGCCAAAAGTCCAAGTCCAGTAGACTTCTCTGAAAAGTGACCCGTAGAGTAAGGCCTGAAGGGGTCAACCCCTATGTAGACTTCAGGAAAGGATTCAGGACAGGTTGCAACTAGTGCAAAGGCCTGAGGCGAAAATAAGCTCTGCCCTGCGGAGAAGATAAGGAATAAATTCAAGGGATCAGATAAGGGTTGGTATCCAGGTGAGTCTGGAGGGGTGTGATACAAAGGAGGTCAGAGAAGTAAACAGGAGCTTGCCCAGAGCAACCTAAGCTGTGGAAAGGCGATTGGATTTGTCTTCTGTGGGGACTTACAAATACGATTAGAGGATTTTAAACAGAAAAGTTAGTACTTTTTGATCCTTCTGGGTGGCTGTGTAGAGAATGGATTCTAGGAAGGCAAGAATGGAAGCAGAGAGGCCAGCAAGAAGTCCTCCAAGGCTCCGGGAGGGTTTGGATTAGGACGATGGCCGCAAAGAAGACAGGAGTGGCCTGAATAGCTCAGCCACCCTGAAGAGTTGTTGAAGTACCAGTACTTGTCTCTGGAGCTTAGAGAACAGCTAATGCCCTCTTACAAATTTGAGGTGCCTGGCAAGATGCTGTGCCCTCACATAAACCTTCCATATGAGTTTGCCTGTCCTTTCGGACAGGGAACTCTTAAGAGGGGAAGCTCTTATATTTCCTGCACCCTGTATAAGGACATTTCGGTGCCTGTGAGGAACTCCTCTGCTCAGAGGGAAGGAGAGAGACATGATATAGTTTCCATGGATACAGAACTATAGATATTACCACCAACACTACCATTTTATAGATGGCAAAATAAAGGTCCTGGGGAGCGAGTGACTTACTGTCACATAGCTAGTTCTCAGCAAAGCCAGTTTCTCTCCTCCCCTGTTGTGACTCCAGCATTTTGGCTAACTGAAAACAGTTCAGGTTTTTGTTTTGTTTTGTTTTAAAGATTTTACTTATTCGTTTGAGAGAGAGCACAAGCAGAGGAAGAGGGAGAGGCAGACTCCCCGCTGAGCTGGGAGCCTGACAGGGGGCTCAGTCCCAGGATCTGGAGATCATGACCTGAGCCCAGGGACGATGCTTAACCATCTGAGCCACTCAGGCACCCCTGAAAAACAGTTTAGATGTTGTCACTTAACAACTTAAACTATGTTCACAGTTTGTATTTTGTATGTGTTAATTTAAAGAGTGTTAAACAGTGTTAGTGTTAGTACCCTGATAAGAATCATTTCAGAAGCACTTTTTTTTCTGAGAGAAAGAGAATCTTAAGCAGGCTCCATGCCCAATGGTGAGCCAACGCAGGGCTTAATCTCATGAGATCATGACCTGAGCCGAAATCAAGAGTGAGACACTTAACCAACTGAGCCATCCAGAAGCACTTTTTGCAGTGCAGAGAACATTAGGTACGTACGTACACGGATGTGCCAGAGCACAGATGCGGGTGAGAAGGAGATGGCAGGGAGCGGGGTGTGGCCGTACATTCCATTGAATAGAGCTTGTTGGTTTTGACTGTATTTTTTTTAGTTGACGTGAAATTAGTATATATCATTAGTTTCAGGTGTACAACATAATTTGATATTTGTATGCACTACAAAGTGATTGTCATGATAAGCCCAGTTATAAGGGGCATATAAGGGAAGCCTACCCTGCAATGGCCCTGTCCCTCTAATAACCACTAATCTGTTCTCTATATGGGTTTTGTTTTGGGTTTTTTTGGTGTTGTTTGTTCATTTGTTTTTTAGATGCCACATATAAGTGAAAATGTATGGTATTTGTTTTTTCCTGTCTGACTTGTTTCATTTAGCATAATACTCTCAGGGTCCATCGCATGGTTTTCCAAATGACAGGATTTCCTTTTTTATGGCTGAGTAATATTCTACTGTATATATGTTTTTGCTTTTTAATTAGAAATATGATGTTTGGATATATGCCATTAAAACTTAAAAAATGGGCTTTAATATGCCTGTGAACAATATGATAGAATAATGGAACTATGCTCCAACTTTCTAATAATGTGATTGTGGATATTTTCCTATGGTAGCGGATACTACTCATCTGTAAAATGAAAGTAATAATACATGCTTCTAGGGTTTCTTCAAGGGTGAAGTGTGATAATGTAGGTAAAGCATTTCGAAATTGGCTATCTAATCTGCTGTCCAAACCAGGACACTCTCCAGAGTAAAAGGAACAGACAGAATGTATGGTCCTCAGATAGGAGTGGGTAAACCTTGTTTAAGGGCCTGCTGCTGGGATTCCTTTTACAATTGCTGATCCAATGTTAATCGGACCTTTGTGGTCACAGAGTTTGTTTGGCTTTTTTTCCCCCCACTAAAGCCAATGGATTTAACCACTGTGTTCCCTCAGCTCTGATCCCAGCACAGGGGTTACTGATGCAGTGCACCTATTAAATACTGTTTCTTTAGCCAAGATAAATGGTTTTAAAAAGCAAGATTGAAGTTTCAACCTTGACTTTTTTAGCACCACACTCTAAACACTTAAGTAAATCTAGAGAAAAACAAAAGGACCTCAATACTTTGTTTTGCTTTAAAAAAAAAAAAATTTACTTTAATTTTTGTTTAAGTAATCGACTTTGACATTAGCAATGTATTTAGACTAGCCCTAAGTATCTCATGAGAGATCAGAATTTTAAATGGAGAAAGCAAACCATCTTATAAACTGTTCCTTCCACTGCCTCTTTGTAATCTCTTAATGTTGTCAGCCTTCAAAATTGTTTTAGTGATTTTAAGCTTCTTGAAAGGAGGGGCAACATGTTATTTTACCATAAGTAACCTAAAGCAATGAGACATAAGTAATTCATCTTAATGACCCATGAGCAGTGGCGAACCAGTGATAAATCTGAAAAGAATCTGCATGCTCACAGTTTTTACATGGCCCTAGTCTCTTGTAGGTCAAGTCAAGCCAGTTTTCTTGTTTCTTGTTAACACATCATGGATTCGTTAAAGAACACTGAATGGGACTTATAATGCAGAAAAAATGAAGAAAAATACCTCAAAGTGACCAATAAGCTCACTCCCCAGATAATCACTATTAGTATTTTTAAAAAGAAAAGTAATGCATGTCAGACAATTCAAGAAAAAAACACCAGTGACAGTGTGAAAACCCTCCCCTCTCACTTCCCATGGCTAGTCCCTCTTCCCCAGAGGTAATCACCGTAGACTGTTTTTGGTGTGCCTTTGCAGAAGGATTTTTAAGTGCCTCTAAAGGGTGAAAGCATCTTCTCTCGTGCCAGACTTGTGAGTTTGAGTCTAAGCTCTACTCCATACTTCCAGTGACATTTAATTTGAGCAGCTAACTTTAAGTTCCTTCACTGGTAAAATAGAGGTAGTAATACCTACTTTACAGGGCTGTTGTGCAGACTAAGTGTAAATGCATATACGTATATGCATTTACATATATGTGTATTTACATATATACATTCGCATATACATATATACAAATAAAAGTTTTTTATATGTAAAAAACACATTCTTAGCATATTACAAGCATTATGTCAGTTGGTTGGCCACTATATCTACTTTAAAATTTTACGCAAACATTTACACACTCTTCTGTGATATACTTCTATAATCATATCGTGGAGCTCTTCCTACTTCATGCTTTTGTATCACTGTGTAGTATTGTATTTTTAAAATTAATTCTTGGGCCACCAGGGTGGCTCAGTTAAGTGTCTGTCTTTGGCTCAGGTCATGATCTTAGGGTCCTGGGATTGAGCTCCACATCAGGCTCCCTGCTCAGCGAAGAGTCTGCTTCTCCCGCTCCTTATGCCCCTACCCCCTTGTGTGCACACTCTGGCTCCTGCGCATGCTCTCTGTCTCTCTAATAATCAAAATCTTTAAAACAATTAATTCTCTAGTAAACATCTAAACATTTAGTCATTTTCAGTTTCTTACTCTTACAGGTAGTATTCCAATGGAGATATTTGTATAGATGCCTTCACCACACACCTGTGGGAATATTTAATAGGAGACAGGTCAAAGACTACATGTATTTTTAATTTTTGGTACATATTGCTACATTGCTGTAGGAGCCAGCTGTTTCAAAGTCACCCCGTCCCAAAGTGTTTAATAAATTGTCCCTTCTCATGGTTTTCAGTTTGGATCTAGAGTGTTTATGAACACAAAAAAGAAACCAATGGTTCATTTCTGTGCTAATAGAATTCCTTGCTAAAGTGCTTTTAGAAAGGAAATACTAGTCTTCACTGGTCGGTCACAGGATTGCTCTTTCCTTTTTTTTTTTTTTTTTTTTTTAAGATTTTATTTATTTGACAGAAAGAAATCTCAAGTAGGCAGAGAGGCAGGTGGGGGTGGGGGGAAGGCTCCCTGCTAAGCAGAGAGCCTGATGGGGCGCTGGATCCCAGGACCCTGAGATCATGACCTAAGCTGAAGGCAGAGGCTTAACCCACTGAGCCACCCAGGTGCCCCAGGATTGTTCTTTCCTAAAAGCAGGTGAGATTGCTGTGCTGTGAGGTCCAGCAGTTTTGAGAGGCACACCTAGGGGTAGATCAGCCCTAAGAGGAAGTGACATTAACAGTGACACTCTTGAGGGTGCCTGGGTGGCTCAGTGGGTTAAAGCCTCTGCCTTCGGCTCAGGTCATGATCCCAGGGTCCTGGGATTGAGCCTCACATCGGGCTGTCTGCTCTGCAGGGAGCCTGCTTCCTCCTCTCTCTTTCTGCCTGCCTCTCTGCCTACTTGTGATCTCTGTCTGTCAAATAAATAAATAAAATCTTTAAAAAAAAAAAAAAAGTGACACTCTTGACACTGGTTGTCAAGCCTTGACCTATCCCTAAAGAAATAAGTGTCTTGAAAGTTGGGCCACCGTTTTCTTCCAGATTGTTTTGCTTTTTGAATATTTGCTCCCAGATGTTCTGAAAACTTGTTTTGTAATCAAGGTTTAAAGAGCTACTGTGAGGGAATAACAATGATGGGTTTTGAAAGTCTGGGTTTATGAGGGATTGTCCTTTCTGTGATAAAATGAGAACACTGCTAAAATGGCAATGTCCCGTGACTCAAGGCTTGGAGAAGGAGAATGGGTCTAGTGACTGTAAAGCAGTCATTTCTTCCTGCCTCTCTGTTTATGGAAAATGAGATATTAAAAACCTAACCCCTTGGACTATTTGAGGCTTATTTAGTGTCTTCAGCAATTACATGTGTTTTTTCTAGGTATAGGTATAGGTCAGCATATAAGACAAAGAGGGGTTGAAAATGACAAGTAAATCTTTGCTTATCAGCATATATGTGTCATAACTGATTTTAAAGTGATTCTGAATGGCAGACGTTTTATAGATATAATTATAGCACAATATTTAACTGAATCCAGTAAGAAATCTTTCTACAAGTCTACACTCAGGTGGAAAAGCACCAGCCTTGGGGCAGATATTAGATATTTGGGGTTAAAAACTTTTCGGGGATGCCTGGGTGGCTCAGTTGGTTAAGCGTCTATCTTCGGCTCAACTCATGATCCAGGGTTCTGAGATGGAGTCCCGTATCAGGCTCCTTGCTCAGCGGGGAGTCTGCTTCTCCCTCTGCCTGCTGCTCCCCATGCTTGTACTCTTGTGTGCACTCGCCGCTCTCTACCTCTCACAAATAAATATATAAAATTTTTAAAAGCTTTTCCAGATGGCATTGATCTTATAGTCAGTAAAGAAAGCAATCGTGACAACTAAGAAATGATAACATCATTAAAATAGTTTCTAACCCATCTTATAAAGGGTGGGCCAAGATCTGCCAGAGTTAATAATATTAGTATTTAAGTTGCTTATAGAGATCTTCAGGCATGATGATAATTTCTGAAGTTAATGTGTATAGTAAACAAAGGTTTTAGGTGTGTTCAGTGTAGCACTAACTGATGAAGTACCATTAAAAGTAATAATACTCGTCATCTGTGTTAGGAACCATCAACAGCGTGCCTGGATCTAGATAGAATAAGCTATTTTCAAACTGGCCTCTTTGATTGTTGTCTTACTTTGTTGCTGTTGGAGCAGTGCTGTGTATTTTTATTTATGTTACTTCGGGGATTTTTATTCCCAGAGTATTTTCTAGGCAACAGCTGACTATGCAGTTTAAGTAGAGATACCGTGACCTTACAATATGAAGCTTAAGAGAAAAGCAAATTTGGGAGAGATCATAACTAGGCAAAACTCTAAATGCATAATATTTACTTACATGGTTATACAGTTGTGTCCATAGATACAGATGTACCTATATATATCTATAAATATACCTTTCATAGTGTTCACTCACTTTTTAAGACTTTTTAGGATGATACAAGTTGTGAATTAAATTAACATAAAGACACGGGTAACTTCTTTTTTTTTTCATTCTCGCTATGAAATGGCATTGTGCTCCTTTGGATAATTTCATTTCAATAAAGTTTCACAGCTTTCCTTCCAGGTGCATATCTTATTCCCATTTTACAAATGAAGTTTTATTCCCGTTTTACAGATGAAGTGAAACTTGGTCCCCCCACACACACACACAAAGTAAAGCCTCTGTGAACTAATCAGAATTTTGGCCCCAGTTTTTGACTTTGGCCCAGGGGTTTTGCTATGAAGAAATGCCATTAGAAGGAAGAGGGATAGGGCTGAACTGGGAGAAGGACCTGGGACAGGGAATCCATGGTCCTACCAGAATTGGACCTGCCACACTCCTACACGTGGTGCCTTGGCTTTGGCCCCTGCCTTTTCCCAGCCAAGTCTCTGTTCAGTCCCAAATTGCCCCAGGACCTGTAATTCTAATCTCTAATTTTCATGCTGTTTTAGCTCCTACTGCATGTTTTTTGGTAGCCTCCTAATAGCTTCCCTGCCTTTGGGCTTTTCCTAGTTACTGTCCATTATGTACACTGCCCTCTCAGCTTTGTACTCCTGGCAAGTCTTCGTCCTGAACCATTAGCTACTCCCAGTTGCCTACCAGCAATGTCCAAGTCCACTAGTATGGCATTCACTAGTGCAGACTCCCACATTTGGACCTCCATCTTTCTTCCCTTGGGTTCCAGCCTCCTTAAGGTTCTCATGTGCTCATGTATCTTCTAGCCTTTCATTCCCTCCTCTGCTAGAGCTCACAGCTTTCTCCCTGCCTGGGGGGGGACAGGGAAGGGACTTTAGCTTGCTTTTTAATTTTTTGCCCTTTTTAAATATTTAAAGTTGGTCTTTTTCTTTTTCTTTTTAAGATTTATTTATTTGGCAGAGGGTAGCAAAGGGAGAGAGAGTCTTAAGTAGAGTCCTCAGTATGAGCATAAAGCCCCATGTAGGGCTAAATCTCATGACCCTGAGATCATGACCTGAGCCAAAGTCAAGATTCAGATGCTCCACTGACTGTGCCAGCTAGACACCCCAAAGATTGTACTTTTTTAAGTAATCTTTGCACTCAGCGTGGGGCTCTTAACTCACAACCCCAGGATCAAGAGTTGCATGCTCTACCAACTGAGCCAGCCAGGCACCCATCATTTTTTGTATTTTTTAGGTAGCTTTATTGAGGGATAATTTTATACAAAGAACTGAATATTTAATGTGTAAAATTTGATGTATCTGGACATATGCAAACACCTGTGATAATTTCACCAGAATCATAGCTTTCTTTTTCGAACAACTGACAGACTTTGAGTGCTCATATGATTCAAAAATCAAATAATGTAAAAAGATATTTCCCCATCTTCCAGCCTGTTCTCTAACCCACTTACATTGCCCCTCTCCCTTGGTAACCCCTTTTAGTTAGTTTCTTGTATATCATTCCAGGGTATTTGTAGGAATATAAGCATATATTCTCATTTCTCCCCCATTTATATTGAAAGGAAGCATGCTATACATTACTGTTCCTCACCCTTGCTCTTTTTCAAGTTATCTTTTTTTTTTTTTTAAGATTTTGTTTTTTTATTTATTTGACAGACAAGAGATCACAAGTAGGCAGAGAGGCAGGCAGAGAGAAAAAGGGGGAAGCAGGCTCCCGGCTGAGCAGAGAGCCCGATGCAGGGCTCGATCCCAGGACCCTGGGATCATGACCTGAGCCAAAGGCAGAGGCTTTAACCACTGAGCCAGCCGGGCGCCCCTTGGTAAGTTATCTTAAGTGATCTCTGTATCAGCACATAAACATTTCCTCATTTTTTGGTGGTTGGGTTTTTTTTTTTAATGGCTTCATTGTATTCCATCATATTTTTGTGCCAAAATTTATCTAGCTCCTTGTCAATGGAGATGGTCATATTACATATGTACGAGTTTATCTAAGATTATTGGGTGGAAGGGTCTATGTTATTTGAAGTTTAGGTAGATATTGTTGAAATACCTTTTAGCTTTCTTGGTTGGTGATTTTTTAAAAGATTTTATTTATTTTATTTTTATTTATTTGAGAAAGAGTGAGCAAGAGAGAAAGAGAGCACAAGCGGGGAGAAGGAGAAGCAGACTCCCGATGCAGGGAGCCCGATGCAGGGCTCAATCCCAAGACTCGGGATCATGACCTGATCCAAAGGCAGATGCTTAATCAACTGCACTACCCGGGAACCCCCAAAATTTTCTTTATTTGAGGGATAATGAGAGAACGCAGGCAGGGTGGGGAGCAGAGAGAGAGAAGGGCAAGCTGACTCTGCTGACTGTGGAGCCTGATGTGGGGCTTGATCACAGGACCCTGAGATCATGACCAGAGCAGAAAACCAAGAGATCACTTAACTGAGCGAGCCATCCAGGCATCCCACTGACTGATGATTTTTAAGTATGAAAAGAGCAGCCCAAATTCCATTTCCCCCGAGTCCCCCAAGCCAAAGGAAACTGTCCTAATCTCTTGTCCATGTCATTCACATGTCCATGTCATTCACTTAACAGCCCCTGCCTCTTCTGCATGTGTTCACATGCACATTATTTCTCCACCTAGAGCGGAAGAGCTCAGGTCTTCGTCTCATATCCTCAGAACTGCTCTGGTCCCCTATGAACACATCTGCTCATTGATCAAGTATTCATGTTTTTGCACAAGAAGAGAAATCTCTGCTTCGGACCTGAAAATAAGGTGGTTGCCTGCTAGTCCTTGTTAGTATTTTATTGAGACAAAACTCTTCAGAGAGTAGATGGCCCCAGGCAGATACCACAATCCAATTTAAAAATATTTATTGCACATCAGAAGTGTAAAGACACACGGGTGCTTCCTCCTCTCTCTCTCTCTCTCTCTGCCTGCCTCTGCCTACTTGTGATCTCTGTCAAATAAATAAATAAAAGTTAAAAAAAAAAAAAAGAAGAAGAAGAAGTGTGAAGACACAGTGTGGAAAGTTGGGCAGGAAACAAAATGAATGAGACCCAGGACTGGCCCTCAAGAACCTTTTCCCAAGTTTATTTGGCCTGTACAGTGTTCTGACATTTTTTCAAAAACTTATTTAATTGGGGTATTACATATATAAATGTACACAGATCTTAACTCTACAGCTGGAATGATCACCAAATGTGCTTGAAATATTTTTTTTGTCACCAAACCTTAAAAATCTCTTGAAAAACCAGCTGTGGTAATAGTTTCCCCCCTTCGGGTACTTATTTCCTGATTTTCTATTCCCTTACATCCCTGGTCCTCAATAAAATAAGATGCCCAGGTATTTGGGAGGAAGATGGTGGTTGGTTGGGCAGGTTGGGAGAGCAGAGCTAAGAAAACGAGAAACTGAACAAAAGAAAGGAATTGAGCAGCATCAGATATCCAACTGCTCACTGCTGGATGTTTACTTTTAACAAAGCTAAAGCTTGTTTGTAATAAATAAAAATTCAAAACCCAATTCTGAAAATGTTCCTCTAATGTCGCAGAACAGATTTTAAAACTGCAGCCACCTGCCTTCCAAAGTTTATCTCTGCTGCACCTGTGCTCAGAAATACTTCAGCCTACACGCAGGAACTCTTGTTTAAAGATTTCGCTGTTGTTTCATTGTGCAGGCTCTCGAAGAATTATCTACACTTAAAGAATTGTTTTTTAGGGGCGCCTGGGTGGCTCTGGGTTAAAGCCTCTGCCTTCAGCTCAGGTCATGATCCCAGAGTCCTGAGATCAAGCCCCGCATCGGACTCTCTGCTCAGTGGGGAGCCTGCTTCCTCCTCTCTCTCTCTGCCTTTAAAAGATTTTTTTAAATCTTTTTAAAAAATTATTTTTTAGGGGCGCCTGGATGGCGCAGTGGGTTGGGCCTCTGCCTTCGGCTCGGGTCATGATCTCAGGGTCCTGGGATCAAGCCCCGTATCGGGCTCTTCTGCTCAGTGGGGAGCCTGTTTCTTCCTCTCTCTGCCTCTCTGCCTACTTGTGATCTCTGTGTGTCAAATAAATAAATAGAATCTTTAAAAAAATAAAAAAAATTATTTTTTAAAAATATAATGCATGCACATGGTGAAAAACAAGTCTGTGAAACAACATAGAAAATTCAGTTTTTTCTCTGAAAAAACTGTAGTCCCTCTGTAGTCCCTATCACCAGGAGAAACTACTATAACCAGTTTCTTGTGTTCTTTCCAGAGATATTCTCTCAACATGCACATACGTGTGTGTACACACACAGGCACAAACAAACACGCAAGGCCTCCCCCTTTTCTACACAGATGACAGCAAACGGTGTGGTTCTTTGCACATGTTTTATTTGCACCTGCATTTGCATCTCCTGGACCAAAGGAGATTTCTTGCCGTCAGCATATACAGCCACACTGTTGGCTTCATCATAGTACATTATATGAAGTTTGGATAATCTGACTAGTCTCTTACTGGTACATGCTTAGGTTTGTGATCTTTCTACTATGAACAGCACTAAGAACATCTCTGCATTTATCTTTGTGGGTGGATGTGCATGGTTATCTATGGGATCAGTTCCTAGAATTGGAGTTCTGGGGTTGAAAAGAAAATGTGCCTTGGAAATCTTGTTTGTGGTAGCCCATTTGCCCCAGAAAGAGCCTACCCGTCTGCATGCCATCAGTGTATGTAAGTGCAGTTTCTCCATATCCTTGCCAGCACTTCTATCAGGTATTTTGATCTTTGCCAATCTGATAGATGGAAATTACGTTTGGGGTGCCTGGGTGGCTGAGTTAGTTAAGCCTCTAACTCTTGCTTTTAGCTCGGATCATGATCTCCTGGATTGTGGGATCCAGCCTTTGTTCCAGCTCGCTGCTCAGCGGAGAGTCTGCTTAGGGATTCTCTCCTTTCCCCTACACATGTGAGCTCTCGCCCTCTCAAATAAATAAACCTTTTTTTAAAAAAATGTGTTTCGGGGCACCTGGGTGGCTCAGTGGGTTAAGCCTCTGCCTTCGGCTCAGGACATGATCCCAGGGTCCTGGGATGGAGCCCCGCATGGGACTCTTTGCTCAGCAGGGAGCCTGCTTCCCTCTCTCTCTGCCTGCCTCTCTGCCTACTTGTGATCTCTGTCTGTCAAATAAATAAATAAAATCTTTAAATAAATAAATAATATAATAAAATAAAATAAAAATTATGTTTTATTGGGTTTCAGTCTGCCTTTCTCTTGTAATGATCCCGCATTATTTTGTCCAGCAAGAACACTGCCAGACGGGCCAATTGGAGCCCCACTTACCACTCACCATTATTATCTGCCATGCTCTCTGATTCCATTTTCTTTTTCTTTCCCTTGAAGCAAAAGTGAGACAGACTTGTTAAAAAAGAAAAAGAAAAAAAAAAAAAAAAAACGTCTTCATGGGGAAGAAACATTACAGATGTAATAACTAAATTACACCTTTTTTTTTTTTTTTTGATAAATCCATTCCCATTTCTCTGACCTCTCTTTTGTTCTTGTCACCCAATCTGCCACTACATCTTTCAAATCTTTTCTTTCTGTTCCTTTCAGAGACACAGAAAGAGACAGGAACACTTCAGCCTGCCTTCTGTGTAAACAGGTTTTTCCAAAACAAAGTTCTCCAAGAACTATGGCTTATGTGCTTGGTGATACCTGAAAACTTTCCGTTCAGTACCCCAGCAGTAGAATTCCAGTTCCATGAGAGCATTGATAACCCCAGCCTCTAGTACACTGCTTGCATATAGTAGACACTCAGTAACTGTCTTCATAGTGACATAAAAATATATACATAAATTCTAGTAAAACCTGCATGACGTAAAATTTGCCATCCTAACCATTTTAAGTATACCGTTTAGTGGCTTGAAGTATATTCGCGTCCCAATGGTTTTCTTCTGGATGAATGAGTAAGTCATGATATTGGTTATTTGTCCCTGAAAGTCAGCAAGAGCCAGACCATCGTTTTCATTCACGGTGTTGTTCTTCCCTCCAGATGAAGTCATACGGAAGCGACTCCTGATTGATGGAGACGGCGCTGGAGATGACCGGAGAATCAATCTGCTGGTGAAAAGTTTCATTAAGTGGTGCAACTCCGGGTCCCAGGAAGAGGGGTATTTCTCTGACTCTCGTTGCTACACCAATGTCCTAATCAGAGTTTAAACCGTGTATACAGCCGTGTCTGTAATTCAGCTTTTCACTCCTTCAGTTGTCCAGTGGAGGCAACTCTAGATTTTTCTGGCCCTTATTTCTCTTCAGAAGCCTGCTTTGTGTTTATTCAAATGCGCAGAAGGTGTAGTGTTTAAGAAATAAGGATTGAAATCTGCCTCATTCATTTGGTCACTTTCGGCATTTAGTTAGACAAAATATCTAAATGGAATTTTCTCTTTTGCTTTTTTCGTTGTTTTTTTTTCATAAAATATTTGAATCACTCTTTATAGCACTACTTTTTCTTTTTTAGTTTAAATTCAATTAATTAACATGAGATATATTATTTGTTTCAGGGGTATAGGTCTGTGATTCATCAGTCTTATGTAACACCCAGTTCTCATTGCAATGCGTACCCTCCCCAGTGTCTATCACCTAGTTACCCCAATCCTCCACCCTTCCTCCCCTCCAGCAACCCTCTTTTTCAGTAAGCTGTACGCCCAGTGGGGCTTGAACTCAGGACCCTGAGATAAGGGGTCACCTGTGCTACCAACTGAGTCAGTCAGCCCAGTGCCCCAATTTTCTCTTTCTTAAATAAGCTAATAAAAAGTTTTTATATACTGCAGGGTTTTATATATATTTAGTAACTTTTTTGCCTTAGAAAAATTTCCCTCAGGGCGCCTGAGTGGCTCAGTGGGTTAAAGCCTCTGCCTTCGGCTCAGGTCATGATCCCAGAGTCCTGGGATCGAGCCCCGCATCAGGCTCTTTGCTCAGTGGGGAGCCTGCTTCCTCCTCTCTCTCTGCCTGCCTCACTGCCTACTTGTGATCTCTGTCTGTCAAATAAATAAATAAAATCTTTAAAAAGAAAAAAAAGAAAAATTTCCCTCATTTGAATTAGCTTTTCACATAAATCATTGTAAAGAGTGAAAAATTTGTGAAAATAAAATTCTGAGGATAAAAAAACCATCTTGATTAAAACATTTTTTTTTATGATTTTACTTATTTGAGAGAGGGGGAGGGAGAGCAAACTCCCCACTGAGCAGGGAGCCCCCATGGGGCTGGATCTCAGGGCCCTGAGACCTGAGCCAAAGGCAGATGCTTAACCAACTGAGCCACCCAGACACCCTTGGATTCAGACATTTTTAAAAAGTATTTTAAACAAAATTCAAACAAGTAGTTGAATTAAGTTTATATTGATAAGAACAGCAGTCCCATCTTTGCACTTGTAACTGAAGCAGTTTATAAATTCAAGTACTCCCATTAAGAAAAATTAAACATAAAAGAAAGATATTCTAAATTATTTTAAAGCAAATGAGGGGCACCTGGGTGGCTCAGTGGGTTAAAGCCTCTGCCTTCGGCTCAGGTCATGATCTCAGGGTCCTGGGATCGAGCCCCACATCAGGCTCTCTGCTCAGCAGGTAGCCTGCTTCCTCCTCTCTCTCTCTGCCTGTCTCTCTGCCTACTTGTGATCTCTGTCTGTCAAATAAATAAATAAAATCTTAAAAAAAAAAAAAAAGCAAATGATTCTCTCAGAACTTGGTAGTTCTGCCTACACTGTAATATATATATAATTGTTCAACTTTGGTATTTCACAAAAATCTTTAATCTGTTTTTCTCTTTTCCACCAGATATAGCCAGTACCAACGTATGCTGAGCACACTGTCCCAATGTGAATTTTCAATGGGCAAAACTTTGCTGGTATATGATATGAATCTCAGAGAAATGGAAAATTATGAAAAAATTTACAAAGAAATAGGTAAACTTAAAACAATTTATGTTTCTTTGTAAAAATTTAATTTTTATGGTGTAAAGGAAGTAATATCTACTAGCATTTTTCTTTGAATAGTGGTAAAATAATAACAATGACAATATTAATAGAAAGAATGTGGTAAATGTTAGCTCCAAAAATGTATTCTGGTATGATTGCGGTACTTTGGATTGTAGCTGTTTTTTAAATACCAGCATCTATTAGCAATGGAACTTAATTTAAAAACACATTTTAAAATTGAAAATGGATGAAGATGATGCATGTTGTTGCAACTGTCTTTAAAAAATCCCTTTTCACATAGAATGTAGCATTGCTGGAGCACATGAAAAAATTGCTGAGTGCAAAAAGCAAATTCTTCAAGCAAAGCGAATACGAAAAAATCGCCAAGGTAAGGGTTTTTCGGGATTTTGGGTGCAAATACTTTATTACTGAGTACTATTTTCATATGGTTTTTAATGTTGTGTGGTAAAATCTTCAGCAAGAATCAATCTGAATTAAAAAAGAAGGAGCTAAACTTAATTCTTTAAAACTATATTATTCTTCAAAATAGTGGAGAAGGAAGGCTATGCTGAAAAACACTTTTTTGATTATACTGATTATCCAAATATTATATTATATTGATTATCCAAATATTATATTATATTGATTATCCAAATATTTCTTAAGTATTCATTTTTTCTTACTGTCTTCAGACTCCTTTGCTTAAGCAATGTTATGGTTAATCAGCAAAGACCATTCACACAAGTACACTAGACCTAAGGTTTTGTTTGTTACTTGTTTGTTTCATGGAGTTACTTTCCAGGAAAAAGAAAAGAATTTAAGCCCAGTGAGTTTTTAAGTACAAACCAAGCAAACATTTAAAGTTTAGCTTCGTCCTGATCTCTTTTGGTTTGGTTTTGTTTGTTTGTTTTTAAGATTTTATTCACTTATTTGACAGAGAGCAAGAGCACAAGCCAGGGAGAGCACCAGAGGGAGGAGAGGGAGAGGCAGGCTTCCTGCTGATCAGGGAGCCTGATACAGGGCTCCATTGTTATCTTCAGGGAGCTAGAGTCTCTGGGAAAGGAACTAGAGCATCTTTCACATATTAAAGAAAGTGTTGAAGATAAGGTTAGATTATGACCTGAGCTGAAGGCAGGTGCTTAACCGACTGAGCCACCCAGGCACCCCTGTTTTGTTTTTTTATTAGGTTATGTCCTCATTGCAGTCCATAAAAACTATTTCAAAATTGTTTCAATGGCTGGGGCATTGTTCCTCCTATAATGTAAGTTGAAAGAAAGGAAGATAAAAAATATAATGCATAATCACAACTGTGACCTATATACGAAAAACAAAAAGGAAATAGAAAATGTTAATGGTTATTTTGGGTCTGCAGATTTTTATGGCTTGGTCTTTTTTTTTTTTTTTTTTTCCCTTGCAGTGGACATGTATTATTTTGTAATCAAAAACTTTTTTATTGGGGTGCCTGGGTGGCTCAGTGGGTTAAAGCCTCTGCCTTCGGCTCAGGTCATGATCCCAGGGTCCTGGGATCGAGCCCCAATCGGGCTCTCTGCTCAGCGGGGAGCCTGCTCCCCCTCTCTGTGCCTGCCTCTCTACCTACTTGTGATCTCTGTCAAATAAATAAATAAAATCTTTAAAAAAAATTTTTTTTATTAAAAGTCACACTTTTATTGAATCAAAATGCTGATTTTCAAAACAATGAACCTTACTTTTTAATGAGCCAATTAAGATGTTCAGTTCCTTATTTTAAAAAATTGGTTTTGTACTCATTCAAAAATACATGTGGTCAAGTTCAGTGGCCAATTTGCAGAAGAATATATCAACTTATTTAATAATTATTGACTCTAAAATCATTTTAAAAGGTTCCATAGGGTTTTTCTCTATTAGTTGAGGCTTTTAAATGAATGCTGCCATTCATCAGTTCAAGGTTAATGGGAAATAACAGGGAAATTTGGAGACCTCAGTGGAAGAGAAAAAATAAATTTTATCATTTCTGAATTTTAAATTGTTTTTAAATTTCTGAAATCTTTACCTTTAGAATGAGAATGAGAAGTGTTTGCCATTGTTAAGATCTGCAGTGAATGGTAGGATATATTGACCTCGCTAATCTTCTCTTTGCTGGGCAAATAGTGAATAAGATCCTCTTCATAATCAGTCCACTTAATGATCAATAAAGGGCTTCAGTTCACTTTGCTATGCTAGCCTCTTATATCCTGCCTAGGGATAGGTAAATAGAAAAACAGAGTGGATGCAAAAGGCTTTATTTGGAACAGTTTGAAATCATGTTGAACCAAGTGACATTGGCAGTACTCCTTCCATCCTTCAGTGTTTTCATCTTTATGCACTGAGAAAGTGATTAGAAGAGACCTGTGATATTTCACCTTTTTCTTCATGTCCATGTTCAAAAGAAAACCTTAATTTGATAAATATTTTGTATCTCTCAGAGTATGATGCTTTGGCTAAAGTGATCCAGCACCATCCAGACCGGCATGAGACATTAAAGTAAGTTTAGAGTCTACTTTGAAAGGAACCAATCTTTATAAATTTATAATGTTTACATACTAGCCTATGCATTCCATTTTTATGGGAGTACATAATATGTTTCAGAAGGAGGGGTCAGATCTTCCAAATTACATATTCTACTACCAGTTGGCTGAATTTTTCCTTCCTCTGATCTTACTGTCTGTAGTTCTAAAATAAATGAATATATATATCACAAATGAAAATAGATAAAATATGGTAGACTATACATATAGTACAATACTAAATGAGCAATTTAAAAGAACAAACTATCTCAGGGGCACCTGGTGGCTCAGTCTGTTAAGCGTCTGCCTTCGGCTCAGGTCATGATCCCAGGGTCCTAAGATCAAGTCCTGCATCGGGCTCCCTGCTCAAAGGAGAGTCTGCTTTTGTGTCTGCCTCCCCCAGCTTGTGCTAGTACTCTCTCTCTCTCTGTCTCTTAAATAAATTAATTAAAATCTTTAAAAAAAAAAACGCTTAGATCTTAAAAATATGATCAGTGAAAAGAAGAACAGAAGACATAATGAATTTTAAGTTATTCCTAAGTTTCTGTAACACATACAGAATAATAACCATTTATAAAAATTAACCCCCCATTACATACTAGTACTGTATATTATTTAGAGAGACAAATATGTGAATGAAAAAGGATTGGCGTGGTGAAGTGATTGCCTGAGTAAGGAATAAAGGAGGAAAAATGGTCTGGGATAGAGGATAGCCAATAAGGTTCTAAGAGGATTTCAAGTTAATCTGAAATGTTTCATTTCTTTTACCAAGGGGGAAAAAAAAAGAGGAAGGACCTTTTTTTAGGTCAAATAAGTATGATAAAATGTTAAAAGTTATCAGTTCTTTTGGTGTGATATTCTATTACGTGTGTTTTCTTAGGTTTTAAAACTTCTCTAGAAATTTGATTTTAATAAAGAAAAGTATATACTTAGAATTTAAAAAGACCATCCTTAGCTTCAACGTTTCATCATAATGGAGTGTAATAACTTCTTATCCTTTTTTTTTTTTAATTTTTAAAATCTTATTTAGTAACTAAAAAGGTATTAATTGTGACTTCTGTGCCCCCAGTTAGCAAACTATAACACTGTCTTATTGTTTTCAGGGAACTAGAATCTCTGGGAAAGGAACTAGAGCATCTTTCACATATTAAAGAAAGTGTTGAAGATAAGGTATCTGTACACATACATTGGTCTCTATGATATGTATAGGTGTATAGATCAATGTGTATTAATTTTTTTCTTGTTTACACAGCTGGAATTGAGGCGGAAACAGTTTCACGTTCTACTTAGTACCATCCACGAACTTCAGCAAACGCTAGAAAGTAAGTAGAAGTAGTCACAGAATGAATGTTTATAAAGACTTTTAAGTGATCCAGGGGCATGCCTTCTAAAACACACATCTTGTTGAGAGAGTAGACCTTCAGTTTCAGAAGAGGAGTATAGTTGGATGATGTTAGAAGTACTCAAGCTGTTCAAGTTTCTGCATATATGATTTAAAATACATGTACTATGGTTCACATTGAAATTTAAGGATGATAGATTTGGAATTCTTCTTGGTTTATTACAGTTTATTGCTATAAAGTAACAATGCAGGATCCAGGCAGGCAGTGGTCAGTGAGTGGAGTAATAGTGCATAAGCACGTTTGCATAGTCGGTAAATGGAAGGTGCTTTGAGAAACCTGAGACTAACTCTTTGTATTGACTGTTGCCAATTGGAAATGTCTATGTTATCTGACCTCCTTATTGTTTTTACAAAAAACCTAAAACCTAGATTTTTTTTAATGTGTTTTATAACGTAAGTTTTACATTTTGACTTAACTAATAAACACCAACAACCAAAACAGCACTTTTAAAACCAAACACTGTGTTGGCCGATGACAGTCATAGGCTGCCATTTTGCCATCTTTGTTTTAGACATATCGGCTCATAACGGATAAAAATGTTGTCATGTATTCATTAAACATATAATTTAAACGAATTAGACTGAAGTTTTATGGTTTTTCTCAATTGCAGATGATGAAAAGCTCTCAGAGGTAGAAGAAGCTCAAGAAAGCACCATGGAAACAGATCCTAAGCCATAGACAGGCTAATGGTTCACACTTCCCAAGAATGCAGAAGTAACGACATGCTCCTAGTGCATTCAGAATTTGTTGTGTTCTTCAGATATTTAAAGTTTTGGCAGATTAAACTACTTTGCTTTTAAATATTAATGCACAGTTCATTCCTATTTCTTTACACGAAGGAAAAAAACTTCACTATAGATTTGTTTGTATTGAAATGTGTTTTTTATTTTTATAAGGTAGGAAGCAATATCCAAAAATGTTTAATAAAATGTTTTCAAGGCAGATATGTTTGTTCTCATTAGCTTTCTAAGTAGTTTTTATAAAATAAATTGAGGATTGTGAGAAAGTGGCATTTCTAGAATATATGTGAAAAAAATGAGTCAGTCTGGAAATCATTACCATCTTTGAAAATGGAATTCATAAATAGGCTTCATGAGGGCTTTGAACTTGTGAAATTGTGTACAAAGTGTCTGTGGTGTGTCCTCATTTGGCAAGAGGTTGCCTGATCTAACAGTGGTATAAGAAGTAATTACAAGAGCAAAGTAAATCAATCATGCATTGCCTTCTAGATCTCTCAATGTAATGCTTAAGCAATGTGGTTGTTAAACGTTTTGTTGATATGTTTTCTTCTACTGTTTCATTTTTAGGAGTCATTTTCAGTAAAAAAAACATATCGACAAAGAAAAAATTGTCTCAGAAAAATAATCTATTAAAATGGTCAGTCTTGCATAAACGATTTCATGATCTTAAAAATTAAGCTAAGGCTGAATCAGTTGTAATTTTCTTAAGTAGCGAATTTAATGTTCCATACTTGCTAGCTTCCATCCATATCCATCTTTTTTAGTTCGGAAACATGACACTTTGCATGAATCATACCTTAAACAATGTTACATTTTTGTAATTTTAGTAAGAATTCTTATCTTTAAGTATGAAAGTTTAAATTTAACTTAGTAGTAGTCATATTACAAGTGTCATAATACCATTAAATGCTTCTAATTTCATCTGGCAAATCCTGGGAGAAATTTCTTTGCAGAATTGCTATGCCCTGATAAATGTTTCTGTTTTCCAATATTAATAAGAATTATGAAGCAAAAATTTGCTAACATGGACTCAAAATTAAAAATCAGTTGTTCAAAAAGGATTTTTTTTTAAAGACTGTTAGGCAGAATATTCTAAGAAATTTCTATCTCCCCAACTGATAATTCACTAGAGAGATTTATTCAGGAGTGTGTGTTTTCTTAGGTTTTACCTAAGATAAGAATTCCTATAGAGATAACTCTTTACACAGTCAGGAACAGAATCAGAAGCAGCAGCAAGTACATGGGAAACATACATTTTTCAATTTATACTTCCTCATGGTTCTCTTGGACATCCTCTGGAACTGCTTCGAAGACTGAAGAATTTCATCCCCTAGAAATTCACACTGTTGAAGCTCAGCATGTCTTTGGGCCAATAACTTCCTGGATTTATCTGTCACTGTCTCTATGAGGTCATCCACCTATGACAGATGCAAAGAAATGTAGCCATATGTGGGAAATCCTTGTCAAAACCAACGGGACAGTGGTTTTCCCTGAGAGACAACTTCAGGAACCAGCGGACATTTTGCAAATCCCAAAGTATTATTCTAATTCAAGTCCTAGCAAACAGAGCTTGAAAAGATGCATTTACCACCCAGTGGTAAAGACGATCTAAGTTCTTCTCAAAAGAAGCCTTTGTGCATGCCTTCATTTTAATTGAATTCACTTAATATTTATTAGGCACACAGCATCGTCTTAGGTGCCCCTAGCAATCCTTTAGCCACTCTCAGGATGCCCCCTACTAACATTACTTCTTTGTGCTAATCATTAATTTCATCCCACAGCCCTGCTAGACAGGGGTCTAGCCCTGTCTAGCCCTGCTAGACAGCAGGGCTGTGTATTCAGTTAAATTTGCCCCTCTGTGACGCTTCTGAAACACAAAGTAAAAGCCTTTGTCCACTACCTGCATCTGAAGTTTTCCTACTGTCAAATCTGATTTTCGGAGGATGTTTTCCATGCTATGTTTCTTTTTTCTAAGTGCTGGAAAGTGTGATCTCTTTTTTGATGAATACGGAACCTATCGTAAGAATGCAAAAACACATCAGATTAAGAAGTACCGACGTTATTTCTGTGACAGTGCTTAAATAAGAATTCTCACCCTTTGCACATTCTCGTATAAACTGAACATTTGCCACATAACAACGTTGGGTTGGAGAGCATATTCATATTATTCTCCACGCCCCATGTATCTCCTTTGTGCCCAGAGCTCTCTTTGAAGAGATCGATAGGGTGCAGAGAAATGAGATTGTCTGGTCCTGAAAGAATATATAGTGCCAGGAAAAAAGCAGGTCACTCACAAGGGGAAAAGGAAGAAATTGCCTCTGCAGCCGCTGAGCACAGTGAGAGTACAGGGCTGCGGAGGACCAGTGTTCCAGAAAGCTCATTATCACTGCATCTAGTTGTTAATTTGGTCTCTTTTCTGCAGGTTTCCTTATTTTCATGGCAGACATGTCTCCAAACATAAAAAGAAGGCTCTGGGTTCTTTTCGCCCCATGCCTGATACTTCTCCTGTCGTCCCTGGCTTGCTGCTTCTAAGTACCTGTCTTAATAGTGTTGCTATTGGAAATCATTCCTAGGTCACAGCTCCCGGCTAATAGGCCCCTTTTAGACTTACTGGGTTCACTCTTCCTTCCCCTTGTGCTTAGTGACTTGCATTGAGACTGTTGCGAAACCGACACAAAGTAGGATGTGGGACCACATCTGGGACTTAACCCCATGTCTGAGTTTACAAATGAGTCTGCTGACCCACCACTCTGCCCTGCCAGCTCGCCCAGGCTCACATGTCACTTGCAGGATCCTCCCCAATCCATCTATATATATAGTTGGATTCCTCTTTTTTCCTCGCCCATAAAACCCAGTACTTTTTCCTACTGATCAGTTACCACATGGGGGTAATTCCTAAGTTATTTCTGTGTTTGTTGAATACCACTGTTCTGGAGTCAAACGCCTAGATGGTGCAGGAAGGTTGTATAAAACAGTACCAGTTGTGGCTTGTGGTATACTGGAGACAATGTGCCTCTTGCCAAGGGGCCAGCTTCTGCATGTCTCCTGCTCTTATCATGAGGAATTGTGGGCCTAGTGTTTCTAAATCCTATTTTTCAAAAGAAGGCTTAAAGTCCAGATTTTTTAAAAATAGTCTCATTTTTAAATGTGACCGATTAATGCAAACATGTTAGATCACTCTGAGAGCTAAATAAAACCCTTCACAACCTTTTAAGTCTTTTGCTGAACAGCAATCCCACTGTAACCAGATGTATCCATTTTTTTTTCTTTTTTGGTCAGTGGTATTTGTGTCCCAAGAATTAGTTCTCTACACTGAAGTCATTTCTATCATCCTCCACAAGTTTTAAGGTTTTACCTTTTCCACATAGATCTATATATAACCCAATAGGAATTAACTTCTATATATGGCGTGAGATGGGGATCAAATTTCTTTTTTCCCATATGAACACCTACTTGTCCCAGTGCCATTTATTCAAAAGGTTAGCCTTACCTCAATGCCCTGCAGAGCTGTGGTTTAATATCTATCCCCCTTACTAAATCATAAATTTCACAGGCCAGGAATATGTCCATGGGATCACCTTTAGAGTTACCAAATCTAGAAATTGCCCAGTATGTGGTAGGAATACAGTACATGTGAACCTGTCACACAAAAAACAAAATTCAAAACTAATATTGGTGCCTTTTGACAATGATACTCTACTCCAGAGCCCCTCTGTTCAATAGAACTTTCTGCAAATACAGAAATTTTCCTTATTGGCTAATACAACAAGCACAAGCCACATGTTATTATCGAGCAACATGAAATGCAGTTAGTGCAACTGAGGAAGTGAACTTGAGTTTTAATTAAATAGTCACATATACTTAGTGGCAACCATTTTGGATAGTACAATTAGTATTTAGCATAAAAATTAAGAATAAGGACTCTAGAACCAGATCTGCCTGGATTTGAAACCTGTCTCTGCCACTTATCTAAGCAAATTATTGAACCTCTCGGTACCATCCCTAAAATAAGGATAATATTGCTACCAACCTTTTTCTTTTCTTTTTTATTTTTTTTTAATTTTTTAAAAAAGATTTAATTTATTTATTTGACAGAGATCGCAAGTAGGCCGAGAGGCAGGCAGAGAGAAAGAGAGAAGCAGGCTCCCCACTAAGCAGAGAGCTGGATGCAGGGCTCGATCCCAGGACCCTGGGATCATGACCTGAACAAAGGCAGAGGCTTTAACCCACTGAGCCACCCAGGCGCCCCTCTTTTCTTTTTTTAAAAAAGATCCTATTTTTAAATAATCTCTACCTGCAACATGGGGCTCGAATTCATAAATCCGAGATCAAGAGTCCCAGACTCTTCCGACTGAGTCAGCCAGGCACCCTTATCGTTACCTACCTTATAGGACTGTTGTAATTATTATCTGGGTTGATATTTCCAAAGTACTTAAAATTGAAACAAAGTCAGCTCTAAGTAAATGTTTGTCATATTCAAAAAATAATAATTCAGGCGGTTAAAAAAATGGGCAGTTTAGGCTGAAGTGTACATTTGCACAAATAAGGATACTCTTGGTTTGGACGCTCTTGGATTTTCTACTGTCACACGGTCTGTACCTCTGACTATCTTTTAATTTCGATTACAATGAAAAAAAATTAAAAATTCA
This sequence comes from Mustela nigripes, assembly GCF_022355385.1. Lineage (NCBI taxonomy): Eukaryota > Metazoa > Chordata > Mammalia > Carnivora > Mustelidae > Mustela > Mustela nigripes. The sequence goes on along the minus strand of NC_081558.1, from coordinate 31,701,953 downwards.
ACTTTTTAATTGCACTGGCCACATTTCAGGTTCAAAAGTTACATTTAGGGTGCCTGGGTGCCACAGTCAGTTAAGCATCTGATGCAGGGTTTCAGCTCAGATCGTGATCTCAGGGTCATGAGGTCAAGCCCAGCATGGGGCACAGGGTCTGCTTGAGATTTTTTCTCTCCCTCTTCCACTGCGCCTCCCACTTGTGCTCTCTCTCCCAAATAAATATGGCTTTAAGAAAAAAAAAAAAAAGTCACATGTGGTTAATGGATATTGGCTAGCACATACTTCACAAGTTTCTACCTAGCAGTGCTGGTCTAGTGAATTTCTCTCCATGCAGTGTGTGTCATTGACCTGATGCTGATATACTGACTTGTTACCTGAATAGCTGAGACGTCAGTATACTCCACTGTTGCCCCAATGATAGTAGAAGCTAAACCATTTGAACTCAGAAGTAGAGGAATCAGACCTGGAAACCCTGCTTGCTGTGTCCTCAGGTCTTGGATAGGAGGATACAAGCAGCAGCAGGTATGAAGGCTTTTACCTTGATGAACTTGGCCTTTACCATACCCCCAAACATCAACTTGTATGCAAGCCTTTAGAAGTGAGTTTGTTTTAGCACTGTACCTTTTGCAGTCCTGAAGGAAGAGACGTCACCGATAACCGCTTGGTGGTCCTCCTGGCCCGGAGCAGTGTATTTCCTCGGGTTATCTCCTCTGTCTCTGCTTCTACAACATCAAGTTGTATAGTCGCTTGGAGAGAAAGGAGGGGAGAAAAACCTGTAAGGATCTCAGAGATAAAATTTTTCTTTCTTTCTTTTTTTTTTTTTTTAATTTTATTTATTTGAGGGAGATCGAGAGAGAGTGGGGCCTGGGCGGGGGGGTTGTGCAGAGCAAAGGGAGAGGGAGAAGGAAGGAACCAAAGGCAGACACTTAACAAACTGAACCACCCAGGCGCCCCACAATGATAAACTTTCTTATTAGTATTCCAAAAAGACTGCATCCCATGCTGCCTCAGTGGCTTTTTCCCTTCAGGTTAAAGATTAAAAAATGACTTTGCTTTTTCTAATCTTATACTTTTTCCTAGAAACATTCGCCTTTTCTTGTGGTCGTGACCTCAGGGGTCCCCAACCTGTTCCGGCAAGGTGCTTATGTCTCCTTCAGACTTCAGTTTTGCCCTTTGTCACTTTTTCCTTTAACTATTGTGGAATTAGAAAAAGTAACCCTTTCTTGTGTAAGATGATCCCTTGAGTACTTGTTACTGATTGAAGGAGTGTTTAAAGTGACTCATTCTCTAGTGATGTGGCTGAAGGCTCTGTCATCACATTACCACAATCATTATTTTTCTCATTTTCCAGGAGCCGTGTGAACCCCAGCCCCCTAAATATTTTTCTTTATATCCGTTCAGTTCTTAACACAAAAAATGCTTTTATGAAGGTAACTTTAAGACACCAGCACAAATCAAAAACCGGTGTCATAAATGGGCATTAAAATTAATATGGTAAAAACAAAATGTCATTGCCTGTGGATGGCACTAAATTTGAGATTATTCTCCTTTTCATTAAAAAGAGAGGTCAGTAAATGAGGCTTTTATTTCCTATTGTCAAAAAGCTTGACAGGAACATTGGGGAAGAGGTGTTTGCTATTCCCTCTGTGTTTCAGGGCCTTCCTGCTGTGCTCACACCTCCAGCCATCTTGTCTTGCTTGGGGTCCATTGATAAGGACTTCACTAGAAGTGGTGGCTCCTACTCAGTGAATGGGGGTCTGCCCTCAGAGCAGGTGAACACCCCAGGGACTCTTCCCTCCCCCTGCCCTCTGCTATCCAGCTCTTCCCCAGATCTTACAACTACTACCTATGAATGCTTCTCCCTTTCCTCCCCACCCCCACTGCCACAACTAACTAAGCTACTATCCTTCCTTGGCTGAATCAGTGTAGGAGGCTTTTTGCTGTTCTCCCTGCCTCATCTATGGCCCTCCTCCCATCCAGTCTCCACTCTGCAGCCTGAGCTATATTTCAAAGATGCAAATCAGATTGTATAAATCCCCAGCTTGAAAGTATTTCATGCTTTCTTAGCAAAAAGTTAAAAATTCTTAGGAGAAAGTTAAAAATTGTTAATGTGACTTGCAACACCCTAACCACCTTATTCCCCAGCCTTTCCCTGGCTGAATTACTTTCATTTCCTTATTATACCCTGTGTTCTCTTAATACTGGGATGTGAATATACTCTCCCTTCCTCCTGGAAAACTCTTCCCACATCTGACTCTAGTTGTCCTTCAAATCTCAACTGAGTTGTCCCTTTTTTGGGCAGGCCTCTCAGGGGTAATGATCAGCCTAATGTTGGAACGTCCCTCCATGAGGTCAGGGACCATGTCTGTTCTATCTGCTACTCTATGCCTAATTGTGTGGCAAACACATAATAAGTATTCAGCAAATATTTGTTAAAAATTGCAAGGGTGTATGGGGAAGAGCCACTATCTTTGGGCTATAGGTGAGAGTGTCGTAATGTTAGAGCTGTGTCCTGAAAGACAGGTTTCCTGAAGAAATCTTGGTGTAGAGATTGGTTAGTCCAACTAAGAGGAGAAAATAAGCCAATGCACACAGAGGAGGAGGAGGAACTGATCCTGTTTCCTGCTAGGCTCTTCAACTCTATAGCCATCAGTATAGAAACACACCATTTTTGTTATTGTCAATGAAAATAGACAGGTGAATCTATACCAGCTAATTGCTAGATGCTTGGATGCTAGCATTAGTGACTACTTTTTCCAAAAAGGGGGGGGGGGGGCAGTTGAAAGAGTCATCAGCCAGCTGGGAGTCGTTAGTTTTGGGGCAGGGCTTGTTTTCTGGAAAAAATACTCACTAGGTATGCAGCCTCATCATTGTGTGAAATGTGGGATCACGTGTGGATTCCCTACAGGTACTAGAAGGGCCATATTGGTTTCCTGACACTGTCCTATAAAAAACATTAAGAAGCTACACAGGATATTTAGGGCAGTGAATTTGTCCTGTATGACACTGTAATGGTGGATATAGGACATAACATGATGGGTTTGCCATATTAGGGCAAGATGTTAATAATGGATGTGGGTGGGGTAAGGAGAGAGGGTATCTGGGAAATTAATCTTGGATCTTGTGTTCAATTTTTCTAGGAAACCTGAAACTGATCTAAAAAAAAAAAAAATCAAGTCATTAACTTAGAAAAGCTATAGGGAAGAATGTGAGTTTTAGTGGTATTGTTAGTCACAACTCAGAGGACACCCCCACCCCCAATAGCATTACTACCTTGCAAAAAAGACTTCAAGTTAACAGTTCAAATGCTGATTCTTCCACAAGGTACACAGGAAGTAGATACAACAAAAGCAAATGTCTGGGGTGCCTGTGTGTCTCAGCGGGTTAAGCCTCTGCCTTCGGCTAAGGTCATGATCTCAGGGTCCTGGAATCGAGCGCCGCATCGGGCTCTCTGCTCAGCAGGGAGCATGCTTCCCTCTCTGTCTCTGCCTGCCTCTCTGCCTACTTGAGATCTCTGCCAAATAAATAAATAAAATCTTTAAAAAAAATAAAAAATAAAAGCAAATGTCTGTTATGACTTACAAATAATAAATTTTATTCATAGAATTCTTCCCACACCCTCCACTGTTGGAAAGTAGCTATTTGAAAAGCTGCATTATGACTTTTTCCAGAAATAAAAGAAAAATCCCACTTTAGTTTAATTTTTTAATGTATATACATTTAGCCGTATATGTGTATATATGCATGTTTAATAAAAAGTGGCTTCTATTTAATAAAAATAGAACAGTTAGACCATGAAGTGGACTGGGAGGGACCTCGAAGACAATGTAATTCAGAACTTTTAAAAATGTCTGTACAGGCAAGTCACCTGGGGCAGATTCTGACTCAGTAGACCCAGGCAGGGCCTGAGATTCTGAATTTCAGACAAGCTCCCAGGAGAAGCCATACTTTGGGGTAGCAAGGAAAGTCGTCCTAACTTCACTATTCCTCTTGGCCTTGACACTTAAGGATAAGTTGCCTTTGATTACCATTCTGTGACAGCTTTCTTGTTCTTGGTTTTGCAAATAACCTGGGGGCTGGAAGCTCCTTGACAATTCTGGGAAGAAGGCTATGTGTGTTGGAAAGAAAGGATTCCTTTTGGTTAGTGGAGACCCCTCTGCCAACACTTGCCCACTTGCTTCTCCATTTGTAGGACAGCACCCTTCCCAAAACGGTCTTCACTTTTCTCATCACATTTTTTCTTTGGTTTTGCTGGCTTTCATGAAATTCCATGTCACTATCAGCAGATGATTCCTCTTTGGGGACCAATACATTTTGTTTTACTAAGTTGGTGGACACGGCTCTATGCCACCTGAACAAAATAAAGAAGAATTCGTGTTAAGGAGATTGAAAAGTCAAAAACAAACAATTTAAATTATCAAAACCCAAACTTGAGTTGTGAATAAGTGATCCAATTCCAAACAATAAAACTGAACACCAAGAACCAAATTACAGACAAACAAAGCCAAAGAAACTCCTCTGTGTTTTATGATCCAACTATGATTACGTGAACTCTGGCCACTACCTCATTCTATCCTCATAGTTCCGTAAGAGGTAGGCTATACTCTCATCTTCATGGCACTAATGAGTTAACCGAAATGTAGAGAGGTTAACTGACCAAGCATAGAAGGCAGATCTTAACCCAGGTCCCTGACTGTTAGAACACATACTGGCAAATTGGTAACTTCTTTTCAATGATGGCTAGATGTCGTTTTTGCTGGGTTTGGTGGCTTTCAGTCTACAGTGATAAAAGAGGAGTGATGGCTAGGGTAGTGAATAAGGTCTGTAATCTCCAAGGCCCTGTAAATGATGCATGTATATAAAACACTCATTTAGGTGGAATAACTCTAAACTCTTGTTCCTAAGATTCCAAAGGGCCTATTTTAGTAATATAAACAGGTAATGGGGGCATCTGGGTAGCTCAGTCAGTTGAGCTACCACTCAAATCAAGTCCCACTCTTGATTTTGTCTCAGGTCATGATCTCAGGGTCTTGGGATCAAGCCCCGTGACAGGCTCTGCACTCAGCAGGGAATTTGCTTGAGATTCTCTCTCTCCCCCTCCTTTGGCCCTTCCGCCATTCACACTCTCTAAACAAACAGATAAACAATCTAAAATAAAATACAAACATGTTTCTTAATAATGTTCTATGCACTAAACACTATTCTAAGTTGTTCATGTGTTTTATGTAGTTTACCCCGCATCCTGTCATCTCTGTTTTACAAATGAAGAAATTAAAGCTTTTTGAACGAGAAGTGCCTGGGTGGCTTAGTCATTCCTTAAGCATCTGCCTTCAGCTCAGGTCATGATGCCAGGGGTCCTGGGGTGGAGCCTGCATCAGGCTCCCCACTCAGCAGGAGCTCCCTCTCCCACTCCCCCGGCTTGTGTTGTTCCCTCTCTCACTGTGTCTCTCTCTGTCAAATAAATAAATAAAATCTTAAAAAAAATAAAGCTTTGAAAGATTAAATAACTTAGTGCAGGTGATTGGATCCCAATGTCTGTGTTACTCACTATTCTAAAATAAACATAGAGCCTCACACCATTATTTAGCTAATATTCTTCCTCAATGAGCTTTTATTTTTAGTGTCATCCAAAGCAATAATATCGAAAAAAAAAAAATCCAAGGGATTTAAAAAAATTAAACCTTTTATTTTGAGGTAATTGTAGTTTCACAGACAGTTGTAAGAAATAATACAGGGAGATTTGCCCAGTTTCCTCCAATGGTAAACTCTTGCAAAAGTTAATTATCACAGTATTGATACTTTTTTTTTAAAAAAAGATTTTATTTATTTATTTGACAGACAGAGACCATAAGTAGGCAGAGAGGCAGGCAGAGAGAGAGAGTGAGGGGAAGCAGGTTCCCTGCTGAGCAGAGAGCCCAATCCCAGGATCCTGAGATCATGACCTGAGCCGAAGGCAGAGGCTTTAACCCACTGAGCCACCCAGGCACCCCAGGTACCCCAGTATTGATACTTTTAAGATACAGAACATTTCCATCACCACCAGGCTCTTCATGTGTTACGGCTGCACCCACTCACCCCCACCACCTCCTTAAGCTGGCCTCCATTTGTATAATTTTGTCCTTTAAAAATTTTATCTAAATGGAATCATACGGTATATAATTTTTTGGGATTTACTTTTTTTTCATGCAGCATGAATCTCTGGAAATTAATTCAGATTGTTGTATGTATCAATTTTTCCTTTTTGTTGTTAAGTAATATTCCATGATATGGATTACCACATTGTCTAATCATTCACTCATTGAAATTGAAAGATATTTGGATTGTTTCTAGTTTGGACCTAATAGGAACACACCCATAAGCATTTGTGTATAGGTTTTGGTAGGAAGATGCATCTTCATTTCTCTGGATGAAATCCCAGGTTTTATATTATGTTATGTTATGTTATATTATGTTTGCAGCAAATGTAACATATTTCTAATATGGATTAAAATAAACTCATAACTATTAAAAAATGTTCTTCATATGCTACCTAAAATATCTCAAGTACTACCAGTTGCACATAGACCATCCTCCAAGAAAATACTGTTCTAAACTAGAGCTAAATCCTTCAACTTCTCTGTAATTACACATGGGAGGTAAATTAGAAGACCTCAGTCACTGGAGTTAAATGGTCTTATTCAAACCAGCACCAGACTTTCTAGCTGGGTCATTTGGCATGTTATTCAATCTCTTATAAGCTTAGGTTTTCTCATTTGAAAATGGGTATACTGTTTTTAGAAATGTGGGCATAAAAAGAAACAATTCATGGGCTTGGAACCTAAAAAATAATAGCTTTTATTAATATGTGGATCAGAAGAGTGAAGGAAAAGAGTAAAAGGCAAGAAGGGAGTTCAAACAGATGGTCGAAAGAAAGGGGAGAGTCTGTTGGCTAGCCAGCCCACCCTTTTGAGACTGAACATAGACCATCTGCCAATTACACACACATACACACACACACACACACACACACACACACCAGGGGTGCTATTCATTTAGTCATCATAGTGTCTAAGTTAACTATAACTTTCTAGATGACGGCAGTAAAGAGTCTTGAGGATGGAGTGCCATTTTCTAATTTGCCCAAAGACCATTTATAGTCTAGGATTAATCTTCCCTAGAGCCCTGCAAGAATCATTTAATAAAGCCATCCATTTCTACTACCATAAATACACACACACAGCTCCAAAACAATGGTAATACAACTCTAGGAGGCTCAAGAACCCCAAAGGCCATCCACTTACTCCCCCAGGTTAAAAAGTTCAACTCTAAGTAGTCTGAATCTTTAGAATGTATTTCCTAGGGCATCCCCTCCACTCATTCCCGATTTATTTATAACATAACTAACGAAGGTGATTTTGCTCGGGGGCCTTGGAACAGAACTGTAACAATTTCCGTTTTGAAAAGAACCCTTCCTTTCTTAAGTTTTTAAGTATCTCCATTGGTAATGAATGTAATTTGTACTATTGCTTCCCCCTTTAAACTCTTTTTCTTATTGAAAGTGGAACTCTCAGCAATATTTCATTTTGTCCGTGGAAGTTCAGAAGTTTGGTGTTGGAGGATTCAGGCCTCATCAAAACACCTCATTTCAAAATGTCTGGTAAGAAAGAAACCAAAAGAAATTGGAAATTAAATCATCTCACTGATTTTCCAAATTAAAATATATAATGTCGGAGTGCCTGGGTGGCTCAGTGGGTTAAAGCCTCTGCCTTCAGCTCAGGTCATGATCCCAGGGTCCTGGGATGGAGCCCCACATCTGGCTCTCTGCCTGGTGGGAGACCTGCTTCCTCTCTCCCTGCCTGCCTCTCTGCCTACTTGTGATCTCTGTCTGTCAAATAAATAAATAAAATCTTAATAAAATAAAATAAAATAGATAATGTTTGGAGTATTTCATTGCCTGTCTTTATAGCTTTTCCATTGACAGTAAATACCAAGTTTAAGACAGTTTTAACATTACATTAAAGAGCACGCACAGCGTGACCTACAGTTAGTAGATATCTCAGTGCATATTGCTGGCCAAGAGAACAGAAAGCATTGATCATGGACTCATCTCAAGGGATACACTATGGAATTTTCACAATTTTAGCACTTGCACGGGACATGTAATGTCTAAAATTCTGAGACTGCACTTATTTTCGCATCATATGCCACATTAAAACGCAAACTCAGGTGGAAAGGAAAGCTTTTCCCCATTACGATTACACTCATAAAATGAGGCTTCCATTGTGTCACTAGGTTTCCTGACCAACGTAGCGATGTGGTGCCTCCCCCACCACCAATCTGTTCAGAGCGTTCATTTCTAAAGGCAATGCTGAAAAACAGATGCTAACTTTTCTAATCATCACAGTGACTATCGCTTAATGCAAAATCCCAAGAATCTCGCTCAACAGGAAAGAAAACGAACCCCATTGTCCTACCTTTCAATTCCCCTCCTTTTGAACGGGCCGTTTTTCTTCCTGGGTTGCTGGAGTCTTCGGTACTGGCCGACTCTTCCACAGGCACCCTTAAAAGACTCGGGAAGATACTGCTGAGGGTGGTCCATTGCTGTGAAGTCCTGTAGCTACACCTGTAGCAGCTGTTTGGGATTTCTCCAGCTCTTGAGCTCCCAAATGACAAAACAAAATCATCAGGTACCAGAAGGCCCTTTTAACCTCTGGGCTGTTTTGGGGGGGAAAGTATGTAGGACATTTTTGGAACCTCTTTCTTATTCCCTTCTAGGTGTGAGAGACATCATTTGTGGGACTGGCCCTGTTTACCAACCTCAGAGAGGTTGGGAATGATGCATTTTACAGAGTGCTGGGAAATTCCAGTTCGCTTTGTGGAACACGTGCTCTAGATGCCTGGGCAAGGCAAATACAGACAAGTTGACCTGAGTTTCTAACCACTATCACTTGGGTTAGTAATAAAATAATCACACACCAACTGACTATGACATTCGGATGTGCGTGTTTGAATCCCAAAGAGGAAAAAGGCTTGGTAGAAATCCCAGTGATCCCAGCTTCTGTTAGATCTCTCAGCTAGAACTGATGAATACTCTCTCGGCCTGGGGTTGGGACACACAATAAAAAAGCCAGTTGTTATTTGGGTGTCTCATAGTAGACCCCAAGGCTATTTTATTATGTCACAAAATTGTGTACTGGTCTCTAAAGGCTGAAAAAGTTGAGTGCCTGGTTCATCCTTCTAACTTACCCCATTTCCCAAAGAGGAAATTCTGGCTGCAAATTCTTCTCACCGCAAGGTGGCAGCAGACACTAGGATTTAGTCCCATCATGCTCAATGGCGTTTTTGAGTTTTTTAGCCGGAAGGAACTGGATATTGAGAAAAGAAAATTCTAGAAAAGTGTGGGAGAGAGATGCAAGGATTACCCCGCTTTTGGGGTTTGTCCTCATCAGTAATCTGAAGCATACTTCTCAAACTTTCATGTGCACACGAACTACCTGAGGGTTTTATTAAAATGCTGATTTCAATATAGGAAGTCTGGCGTGGGATCCAAGAATTTGCATTTCTAATAAATTCCCAGGTGATGCTGATGAAGCTGGTCCACAGACCACACCTGGAATAGTGTAAGAAAGAGCTTAAAATATTCAAGAATGAAGTGTATTACTTGGAGGGATTAAGACAGTTCTTGTTCTAGCCCCACTGTCAATTCGCTTACCCTATCTGTGCTTGGTTTCACATCTGTGAACTCGGGTCACTAATACCCAAGTCACTGGAGAGTGGGTGCAGGTGGTCTTTTGAGAAGCAATAAAACGCAGCATACCTAATGTGTGTTAGCCAAAAGGGCTTGTGGTTCTACCTGGTCTGTTTTTTCTCAGCTGTTGGCATTCCCAGAGGGCAATAAATAACAGGTGCTTGAAAGAACAAATGAATGAGCATTTTTTTTTAACTATGAGCCACTTTTTTTCACTGGAATAGTTGTCTTAATTCTGTTGGGTTTTGTCAAATATCTGGATGAATGCAATTAATTCTATATTAGGAAAAGAGAGTGGATTTTTATTTGTGTCCATATGTCTGGTGTGTGTACATGTCCATGAGGGTGCAGGTGTGTGCGTGTGTATAACAGGCAGCAACATTTGCTGGTTTGGCTTCTGTCACAAATGGCACAGTTTCTCCAAGGCATCCTGGAGCAGCTGACAGAGCTAGTGAGTAGAACAGAGAAGAAAAGCTAGGGCACAGACAGAGAAGCAATTTGAGCCAAATCTGTTTTTAAATTCTAGCTCTGCCCCTTATAGGATGTGGGTGCTTGGGCAGAGGACAAAACCTCCCTGGACCTCCATTTTCTCATCTGTAAAACGGGGAGAGTCACCACCTCCCAAGAACGCTTTATTCATTCTCTGACAATTACTTGAATGCCTACGGGTGCCAGTGTTATTCTAGATGCCTGGGATGCTGGGAAACAACACACCCAGAGTCTCTGAACTGATACAATTTACAAGGCCATGATGGGTGAGGGTAGCCAACAGATAAGAAACCAAATCAACTAACTTCAGCTAGTGGTAAGGGCTATGAGGACGACAGAAAAGGATGCAGGTGTGTGAGTTTTCACATCAGAAGAGGAGTCGGGGAAGGCGGGTCTGCTGACGAGTCACTGAGCCTTAGAACTGAACAAGGAGACAGTCGTGTAAAGATCTGACTGTCTCAGGTAGATGAATCAGCAGACACCAAAGCCCTGAGAAGGAGGAAGTGTGGTGTCTTTGAAAATACCTAAGGTATAGTGGTTGCAGCAAAGCTAGGCAGGGCCAAACCTGCTGGATTCTACAGAACAAAGTAAAAATTCTGGTCTTGATCTGTAGAGCAACGGAGAGGTGTTATGGGTTTTTAAAAAAGCATTTGGACGTAACTGAGTTGTGGGAAAATATACATAATATAAAATTCACCGTCTTAACCGGTTTTAGGGGGACAGCTCAGCAGTGTTATGTATAGTCACATTGCTGTGCAAAATTGCCACTGAACTTCTTCATTTTGCAACACAGAAACTCTGAGCCCATTCAACAGTAACTCCCTATTCCTGCCTTCCCGCCTTTCCTCCCCCTGCCTCCAGCCTCAGGAAACCACCATTCTGCCTTTATGTCTCTATGACTTTAATTAGGGCTTTTAAGTAGCTAGTCATTATATATGTATTCTGTGCAAAGGGGATTCGCCTTAAACAAAACAACTAGGATCTCTGCCCAGGAATGACATCCTGGTAGAGGAGAGAGACACCAAACCTCTTAACAAACAGATAAAGCACAGCCAGCACTGAAAAAGAATGCTGTGAAAAATCTAGGAAGAGACGACAGAAAGCGAGAGTTTCTGCCACAGCGATCAAGAAGGTGTCTCAAAGAGGTGACATTGAGGTGAGACCTTTCACGTTGAAAAGGAGGCAAACTAGGGTAAATTCTGGGAGGAAAAGTAGTCCAAAGGTGGAAAACTCCACCTTTGGAGTTTTCTCAGATGGGTGGGAAACGGGACATGTTTGAGGCCAGAAAGGAGACCAATGTGGTAGGAGCACAGGTGACAAGGGAAGGCAACATTATGTTTGTGTTTCATTTATTTATTTATTTATTTTTAAGATTTTTATGTATTCATGTGAGAGAAAGAGAGAGACAGAGAGCATAAGAAGGAGGAGTGGCAGAGGGAGAGGGAGAGAAGCAGGCTCCCCACTGAGCTGGAAGCCTGACTACCTGGATGGATCCAGGGATCCTGGGATCATGACCTGAGCCGAAGGAAGACGCTTAACCATCTGAGCCACCCAGGCATCCCTATGCTTGTGTTTTAAAGAGAGTGTTCTGTTGGCTTGGGAAATGCATTGGAGAGGACAAAGTATGGTTGTCAAGAAGCCATTGGGCAGGCAAGTGGTCCAGGCTGGAGATGGTGGCGCATAGGAGCCAACTGAGATAGAATGGTATAGATTTAGGAAAGAGTTGGGGGATACAATGCTGGAATGAGTGGAGTCTGGGGATGGGTGAGGAGAGAGCAGGACACAGAGCCTGGGCAATCAGGCTGTGGCAATGGTTCAAGTGTGAGACTGCGGTGGTTTAATGGCTTAGGGGTTACTGGAAGCTAGAGAGAAAGGCACCAATGCAAGAGTCCCTGATACACCTTCTTTTCAACTGTCCTGCCTGGGGTATGGCTTGGAATCATACCCATATGGGCATTCCCTGGACATTTGTAAATGATCCTCTGAAAAGCCGAAAAGACGGAGCAGGGCAAAATCTAGTCGAAACACCGTCTTTATTGTTCCCAACATTATCCTTCTATTGAACATGCCTGAGATTACATAATCTTATTTAGGGAACCATAACAACAGTCCACTCCTCTTGAGGTAGCAATGGACTGAAACCACTAAGTCCGAGACTGCCAACATGAATGCTTGTAGGCACCAGTCAGGGGAATGTGAGATCCTGTGAGATGCAGCAGGAAGGGGTGGGAGCTGTGGCAAACTGTGGGGTTCTGGGCTGTTCAAATGCTCCTAAATTTCAAATTTCTAAGAGTCCTCGTGCATTTAGCAATGAGATCTGCAGGTCTAATTGAGCCTGTGGGTCACCTATTTGCTGTCCCGGGAGATTTTTTTAATGTCAACTCTCCATTCAGTCAGCCAGATCCTTCCCATCAGTGGCCCTAAAGCTGATTTCCACCCCCAATTATAATTTAAATGTATTGACTTTTATCCATTTCGAGTTTATCTTTGTGTGTGGTGTAAGAGAATGGTCGAGTTTCATTCTTCTACACATAGCTGTCCAATTTTCCCAGCACCATTTATTGAAAAGACTGTCTTTTTTCCAATGTGTATTTTTTCCTGCTTTGTTGAAGATTATTTGACCACAGAGTTGAGGGTCCATATCTGGGCTCTCTACTCTGTTCCACTGATCTATGTGTCTGTTTTTGTGCCAGTACCATGCTGTCTTGGTGATCACAGCTTTGTAGTAAAGCTTGAAATCAGGCAACATGATGCCCCCAGTTTTGTTTTTCTTTTTCAGCATTTCCTTAGCAATTTGGGGTGTCTTCTGGTTCCATACAAATTTTAGGATTGTTTGTTCCAGCTCTTTGAAAAATGCTGGTGGAATTTTGATTGGGATGGCATTGAAAGTATAGATTGCTCTAGGCAGTATAGATGGATAAAAGACCTCAACCTGAGGCAGGAATCTATTAAAATCCTAGAGGAGAACATAGGCAGTAACCTCTTCAACATCAGCCACAGCAACTTTTTTCAAAATATGTCTCCAAAGGCAAAGGAAACAAAAGCAAAAATGAACTTTTGGGCCTTCATCAAGATCAAAGGGTTCCGCACAGCAAGGAAACAGTCAACAAAACAAAGAGACAACCCGCAAAATGGGAAAAGATATTCGTAAATGACAGTACAGACAAAGGGCTGATATCCAAGATCTATGAAGAACTCCTCAAACTCAACACACACAAAACAAATAATCATGTCAAAAAATGGGCAGAAGGCATGAACAGACACTTCTCTAAAGAAGACATACAAATGGCTAACAGGCATATGAAAAAATGTTCATCATCATTAGCAATCAGGGAGATCCCAATCAAAATCACATTGAGATGCCACCTTATACCAGTTAGAATGGCCAAAATTAACAAGACTAAAAGAATGGCCAAAATTAACAAGACCAAACAAGTGTTGGAGAGGATATGGAGAAAGGGGAACCATCTTACACTGTTGGTGGGAATGTGAATTGGTATAGCCACTTTGGAAAACAGTGTGGAGATTCCTTAAGAAATTAAAAATAGAGCTTCCCTATGACCCTGCAATTGCACTACTGGGTATTTACCCCAAAGATACAGATGTAGTGAAAAGAGGGACCACCTGTACCTCAATGTTCATAGCAGCCATGGCCACAGTTGCCAAACTGTGGAAAGAACAAGATGCCCTTCAACGGATGAATGAATAAAGAAGATATGGTCCATATATACAATGGAGTATTATGCCTCCATCAGAAAGAATGAATACTTAACTTTTGTATCAACATAGATAGGACTGAAGGAGATTATGCTGAGTGAAACAAGTCAAGCAGAGAGAGCCAAGTATTATATGGTTTCACTTACTTGTGGAGCATAAGGAATAACACAGAGGACATTGGGAGATGGAGAGGAGAAGTGAGTTGGGGGAAATCAGAGGAGGAGGCAAACCATGAGAGACTGTGGACTCTGAGAAACAAACTGAGAGTTTTGGAGGGGACAGGAGTGGGGGGATGGGTGAGCCTGGTGGTGGGTATTATGGAGGGCACATATTGCATGGAGCCCTGGGTGTGGTGCATTAAGCAATCTGGAACACTGAAAAGAAATAATAAAAAAAAATAAATGTATTGACTTGCATTCTGTTGGCTTTGGGCCAATTATTAGTGTTTTTGAATTTGTAAATAACTTGTAGGCCCTCTGCAAACTTGATTAGCAGAGATTCTGGGTCTTATTCCAAGTATTTGAGGGATCAACACATAGAACAGGGCAAGACAATATACCTTGGTGACCCGAGGTCATTTTTAAACTTTTTTAAACTTTTTGAAAATGAATAAGTGTAGCAAGCTGAACATTTTTTTGAAGAGTTTCCACGAATTCTGGCACCTCAGATTTACCAGGGTTTGAGAGGCCTTTGCATGGAAGATGAAATGGGGACATTTCGTCCTTGTTCAAGCAAATCTCCTTATTGGAGATTCTGTCTTTTTGAAAGAAGGTGTCACTTTCCTGATGGGTTAGCAAGAATTATGTCATGAGGAAGTGTACACAGGGTGCCTAGAGACAGAGTGTTTCCTCAGAGAAGAGTGCTTATCCAGACTGTTCTACTCCCTAGAAGTCAGAGAAAACAGAGGCTGGAACAAAGTGTCTCTTAAGAGGCAACAGACTCAAGTATACAGTCCCCTTTTTTCATTTGCTTTTTGTGTTGGCTGCTGCCTCAGTCTGGAATCTCTTATCATATAACTTTGAAATAATCATTTGGTTTGCTTTTACTCTCCTTCCTAACTTCTCGGGATAGGTCTTAGAAGCTGCCAAGTGCTCTGGGCTATGCCACATTGGAAAGACTACATTTTAATTAAAATGTCTTCTCAGATGCAGTTAATATGAGTATAAATCAGTATAAGGTCTCTGGAGGGTGATTTGGCAATATTCACCAGCGTTTGAAATCGCCATGTCAGAACCAGCAGCCTACCTCTGGGAACCTACTTTATTGAAATGCCCACACAATAAGGTAGGTTTATTTGTAGTAGCAAAAACGAGTGGCAACCTACATGTTCATCAATAGAAAATTGATGGACCTCATACAGACATTGGAGCCATTAAGGAAGAAGGGCAAATCTATGTGTTCTGATGTGTAAGTAAAAATGTCATCTAGGGTAGACTGTGGAGTGGATACAGGACGTCCTAAAACTGTGAACTCAAACCAGTCCTTAAAAAACTTTCTCCATATTCACATGCAAAGAGGTATAGAAAATTCTGGAAGAATATGTACCAAAGATTTGACAGTCGTTATTTTTGGAGATTGAGAGAGGAAGTGGTGGTAGAGTAGCAGAGATAGGAATGAGGAGATTAAAAATTTGTTACTTTATTTCATATTGTCTGATTTTCAGAAAATAGTGAGTATGGCTTACATTTATAATTTAAAAATCAAACCCCAAAATTTAAAAATCAGTTACCCAAATATTGAATGTGTAATACTAAGACATTAAGTGTTTTTTTTCTGATTATTGCATGGATGGATTTAATAAAATAACTCAACTGATGAACTTAACCATTTGTTTTAGAAGCAGTCACTTTGAGCACTGAGTAAAAGCTAAACTGTCATTATTGTCCAAAAAAAATCATGTAAATATGCTTAATATTCTAAGAATAAACGATGGGTATCTTGAAACTGAAAAAAACTCTCTGAGATAATCTCTAATTTCTTAGTTAGGAATCATTCAATTTGATATTTTCAATAAAAATAAATAATAATATTTTCAAAAACAATAGCACATTTCTATAGCTGTACTGTCCAACATGGCAACTACCAACCACTTATAGATATTACCCACTTGAATATGGCTAGTCTGAATTGAGATATGCCATAAGTGTAAAACACTAGATTTTGAAGATTTCATAGATTTAATATAAACTATCTTATTAACATTTTAAAATGTTGATTACATGTTAAAATGAAAATACTTTGAATGCATTGAGTTAAAAAAGATATAATATTAAAATTAATTTTAACTTCTTTTAAAAAATCTTTTAAAAATGTTATTACTAGGGGTGCCTGGGTGGCTCAGTGGGTTGAAGCCTCTGCCTTTGGCTCAGGTCATGATCCTGGTGTCTTGGGATCGAGCTCCACATCAGGCTGTCTGCTCACCAGGGAGCCTGCTTCCTCCTCTCTCTCTGCCTGCCTCTCTGCCTACTTCTGATCTCTGTCTGCCAAATAAATAAATAAAATCTTAAAAAAAAAATGTTGTTACTAGAGGGGCACCTGGTTGGGTCAGTTGGTAAAGCATGCAACTTCTGATCTTGGACTTGTAAGTTTGAACCTCATGTTGGATGTAGAGATTACCTTAAAAAAAAAAAAGTAAGAAATATATATATTTTTTCAATTTAATTTGTTCTTTTTTTTTTTTGGTCTTTTGGGGAAGATTTTGGTTTTAAACCTAGGATCATGAACTAGAGACTCTCAATTGCACTTGGCTTACAAGATATTTTGAATATCAGATTTTAAATAAAAATATTCATTTTAGGATACTCACAGAATACAAGAACATCTGACAACTCAGTCCACATCCCATATGGGCTGAGTGGTGGCTTCCTCCATTTAGGTAGAACAAATTTCATTTTCACCAGAGTCCCCACTACTCCCAGATGTCTTCTACCCTGCACTTGACCCTTTATTTTACACTCTCATTAAAAAAGTTCAATCAGTTTTTTCAAATATTCTTGTCCTTGAGTAAAAAGATGTAGCCTCCCAATTTCTATCATTTGATGAAGTCATATGCCAGCATTTTAACATAGCTTGAAGTATTATTTTCACAATTACTCCCTATGACCCAACATGGGACTACCATCAATTTAATCCTTTCTATTTTGATTTATTGATTTAATTGCAGAAAGTGGAGAGTTTATTTTGGAACTATTCTGATTGGAAATGCATAATAAAATGCCAACTCTACTCATTTAAATAACAACTAGGTGGATGGGTTGATTTATGTTCTGAAAATTATTCTCTTCTTTTCTAGAGATTATTCTATGTTCAAGGTATTAATCTGTGTTTCAGAAAATACTGTTAGTGAAAAGCTTAGTATTCCTAAGTTTCTCAGTAAACAATATGCATTAAAGAAAGTTTAGAATCAATTCATTCTTTAATGTGATTATAATGAGGCATCATCGAATGCAGAAGTCATTGGTGACACAGCTCAAACTGCAGAACTGAATAGAAAATCTGAACTAATGAAATGACATCTATTTAGTTGCAAGTTTTCAAATGCACACAGTGTCACAAAATAATAAAGTCCTGATGAGTAGGTCAGTAGGATCTAACCAATCTCTTTCAATTAGCAAAAAAAGAATAATCTTATTCACTCATTTATTCACTTTTCCATTCCACAAATATTTATCACATGCCCACTGTCATCACGACACTGTTCTTGTTACTGGGGACACAGCAGGGAACAGATGAAAGTCCCCAATTTCATGAGGTTTGTTTCTGGGGGTAGGAGGGAGGAGGCAGAAAATAAAATAATATATGACATTTCCTGAGCTTGGAAGTGCATGCAGCAGTGGCAGACTTGCTATTTTTGTGTAAGGGTGTCCTGGGAAGACCTCTCTCCTACAGGGACATTGTATCAGAGTCCTGAGAAACCGAGCAAATGGAACATGCAGATATCTAGGGAAAGCGCAGTTTGGACAGAGTATAGTAAGGGCAAAGGCCCTGAGGCAGGACCTGCTTGTTTGTTTAAGGAACATAAAGGCTCATATGGCTGGAGCAGAGGGAGTTAGCACAAGAGTTGTAGAATACGAACCAGGAAGATACCAGGGGACTTACCTGTCGTGTGGGGCCTGAAGGCTGGCCTATGAACATGGCTTTCACATGGTGTGAGATGAAAAACTGTTAGAAGACTTTGAGACCTGTACCCCTGAAACAAATAATGCATTATGTTAAAAAAAAAAAAAAAGAAATGAAATGGAAAAAAAAAAGACTTTGAGAAAAACAGTGATGTCACTTGATTTCAGTTTTAGCACATCGTCACCCCAAGTAGCACAACCGTGTCAAATGTGCTAATTAATATGTTCTTCCATAATTACTGTAACAAATTACCACAAATTTGGTAGTGCCTTAAGACAGCAGAAATCTTTCTTATAGTTCTGCAGTTAGGAGTCTGACATGTCTCACTGGGCTAAAATCAAAGCGTTGGCATGGCTGTCTTTTCTCCTGAGTCTATAGGGTAAATCCATTTCTTTGTCTTTTCCAGCCTCGAGAGGCCACACACATTCCTTGGCTCGTGATTCCCTTCTTCCATCTAAAAAGCCAGCACATCTCTTCTGATTCTCTTCTTCCACCTCCCTCTTCCATGTTTAAGGACCATTGTGATTATCATGGGCTCATCTAGATAACCCAGGATAATCTCCCATCTCAAGACTCCTAATCACATTTGCAAAGAAAGTCCCGTGTACCATGTAAGGTAACATATTCAGACTCTCTGGAGAATAGGAAGTGGACATCCTTGGGGTGGGGCTGTTATTCTATCTAGTGTCATACTTTGCTAAATAACCATAACTCCCCACCCCAACGCATATACCTAAAGCCAAACAGGATGCAAATCTCAACGATGGAGAACAAATTTGGAATAAGACTTTGAAATGCTATTCCAGAGGGAAATTGACAAGCAGAAATTTATGAATTTCATCGTTCAGAAATTACCAGATCACTTTTTTTTTTTTAAAGATTTTAAGATTTTAAGAGAATGTAGTCTGTGAGTAGGGGGAAGGGCAGAAGAGAAGCAGTCTTGGTTCTGAGCAGGGAGTCTGACATAGGACTCCACACAGGGCTCAGTCCCACCACCCTGAGATCACAACCTGAGCCAAAATCAAGAGTGAGATGCTTAGCTAGCTGAACCACCCAGGCGCTCATCAGATCACTTCTTACATGGAAGAGCTCCCTGGTGAACTAAAGCATACATTTGAAGCAAAAGGGACTTTGTTGGCATAGGACAGAGGATGGTGAAAATATCTATGGCCAGAAAGAGACTTGCAAACCTCTTTAGAGACATGTTCATGAAATAACGGAGAGTCAAAAAGCAGCAGCAGCAGTAAAAGCATCATTAATTATCCAGCACTTCAGCCCATCAGACAAAAAAGTGCAGATGCTGGCAGATGGAAGCGGAGCCTATGTACACAGAATGGTAAGAGCTGGAGAGATACGGCAGGGCATGGATTGCTTTGTTGCTCTTCCTGGATACATCACACCTCCTGTTAGATGGGGAACGCCTGGGCTGTGGGAGAAGAAGGAGACATGGGTCCTAGTTCATCACTGTGTCAGAGCTTACATACATTCTCTTACTGTGAATGGCCATTGCCATATTTGCTACGTTTTGTCGTATGTTGCAAAAAATGATTACCTAACAATATCTGGCTACCTCATAAGCACTCAATATTTGCTTGACCAACTAAATCAGAATGGAGTTTTAATTGGGGAATGGAGAAACAACAGGACCTGAATTCAGGACACTATTTTAATCTCTGATTTTCCAAAGGGGTTTTGGGACTCTAACCTTACTCTGCCTTCCCTAAACCATCACTTTTACCGTCAGGGAAAGGTCCAGCTGAAATTGAAGGGTAGGGGAAAACAAATAAAAAAGAGGGGAATCTAGAAAAAGAGAGTCAAAGTCAGCCAGCTCAGTGGGACACATAATGATTTTTGTCTCAGAAGGCGTTGTGACTTGAGCATTGAGTCATTTCCTGGCACTGCAGAGTTAGACACACATGTATAGGACACTGTCATCTAGAGAGCCATTTTTTACCCCAAATTTTAGGCATTGGGTCTAGTTAAACTGATAATGGCTTCGTGTGAAAAGAAATTTTACATTTCTTATGAGAGTGAATGACAAAGCTTTATTAAAATAATGGTCCATAATCTAGATCACTTATCTCTTAAATACAGTGATCTGCTCCCCACCTCCTGCTTGCCCCAGAGGGGCTTCTTATCAAGCCACAGTTGACGTCTAGCTTCTGAAAAGATGAGTTGCTTGCCCAAGTGGTCATGTGGTCAGTCAGATGTAGAACTGGTATCTAAGTCAAAGTAGGCTTGATTCAAAAGTTCACTCCTGATTTGTCCCTCTCCTTTCTTCCCAGAGCTATTGTTATAGCTTTGGTGAGGGCTTTCTCAAAATTTGAAATTCTGAGGCTTTTTCCAGTTTTTACCCCAAAGAACTCTACTCTGAATCACGAGCTTATCTTCCTCCTTTAAAAACATCTAGCAAATGGGGGGTTCAAATCCTGCTGCCATTTATTAGCTGTGTAATTTCAGGCCATTTGGGCTTTCTTTCTGTGTCTTAGTTTGGTTTTGTGCATCATTCAGATGATAATAGTAGTATCCTGACCCTAAAGCTTAAGGATTAGACAGAAAAATTCATGGGAGGGTATGCCTGGCTCGCTCAGTTGGAAGAGCACGCAACTGTTTATCTCAGGGTTGTGAGTTCCAGCCCCATGTTGGGCATAGATATTACTTAAATAAATATATTTTTTAAAATTCACATGAAATAATAGTTTATAGTTCTTAATATTACTTATTTTTCATTCAACAAATATGTATTAGGTGTTTTTTTAGGGTTCAGAATAAACACGGTTCTTGGAGTTGGAGTTTATGGTTCCGCGAGCAGTCATACAAGAGAAAGAAAGTCACACAATGTGTCACATGTCATGATAGGGTGGCATGCAAATATTGAGAAGGAGTGTCTAATCCAACATGGGCAGGGCAGGGCAGGGTAGGCTTTTGAAGGGAGTGATGTTTTATTTTATTTTATAAATAAATTTTAAAGATTCTATTTATTTATTTATTTAGAGAGTGAGCAAGTGGGGGGAGGGTCAAAAGGAGAGTGAGAGAGAGAGAGAGAGAAGGAAGCAGACTCCCTCCTGAGCACAGAGTCTAATGCATGGCTCAATGTCATGACCCTGAGATCATGATCTGAGCAGAAACCAAGAGTCAGACACCCAACTGACTGAGTCACCCAGGTGCCCCTAAGATTTTATTTTTAAGTAATCTCTACACCCAACATGGGCTTGAACCTACAACCCTGAGATCAAGAATTGCACGCTCTACTGACTGACCCAGCCAGGCGCCCTTGAAGTGAGTGATATTTTAAAGACAACTGAAGTTTGGATAGAATATTGGAAAGCAAAACAAATTTTAGAAACAGTATATAAAACTATCTAGAGGTGGCAGAGAGAAGTGGAAAGGAGGTCAAGATAATTGGAATAGAGAGTACAAAGAGGGGAAAAGGGAGAGAGATGAAGCCAAGAAATGAACAAGGATCCAAGGCCAACCAGAAGACCTTTCCAAAGTTCAGTGTGAACCAAAGATGGATGCCTGATTTCCCTGATGCTTTTCTCTTATCATTAGTGGCCACTGAAATATTTTTTATGTTTTGTTGTACCTTACAAAAACCCCAAAATGATTCTATCATGTCATCTTAGTTTGGATTCTCCTGGAACCAGAACCCAAAGAGAAGTGTTCAAGCACAAGTCACTTGTTTGGGATGGTGATCCTAGGAAACACCAGTAGGGGAATGAGGAATTGAGAGCAGTAGAAGGCAGATGGTGAAGAGTGTGTTACCAAGCTTGTTAGCACCCAGGGCACTTGGAGCTCAGTCCTGCTGGGGAACACAAGGATCCCAGGTAGAAGCACCTCTTCAGTTCCTGAGTTACCAACAGTGAAATAGAGGAAGCCTGTCTGTTTAACCACCAGGTAGGTCGCTGCTGGTCATTGGTTGAGGGATGCCTCCAGGGGCATGAACTCTCTAGCATTCTGGCTTGGCCCGTGTGCAGGTCAAGGCTTAGTTGTAAATGCTCTCAGTGGCCTTCCACACGTAGCTGAGGTGAGTATGGATGGAAAGGGGACAGAATACTGAGCGTCTGCTATTTTTTTTTTTAAAGACTTTATTTAAAGATTTATTTATTTATTTAAGAGAGAGAGAATGAGAGAACACAACAGGGGGGAAGGTTGGGGTAGGGGGAGAAGTAGACTCTCCGCTGAGCAGGAAGCCTGATGTGGGACTCTGTCCCAGGACCCTGGGATCATAACCTGAGCTGAAGGCAGACGCTTAACCAACTGAGCCACCAACCCAGGTGTCCCCCTGCTACACATTTTTCTTTTCTTTTCTTTTTTTTTTTTTTAGATTTATTTATTTGACAGACAGAGATCACAAGTAGGCAAAGAGGTAGGCAGAGAGAGTGGGGGGAAGCAGGCTCCCCGTGGTACTTGAGATGATGAATTGAGCTGAAGGCAGAGGCTTAACCCACTGAACGACCCAGGCGCCCCCTGTTGCACATTTCTAAACATGTTAAAAAGAAAAGTAAGGGGACGCCTGGGTGGCTCAGTTGGTTAAGCAGCTGCCTTTGGCTCAGGTCATGATCCCAGCGTCCTGGGATCGAGTCCCACATCGGGCTCCTTGCTCAGCAGGGAGCCTGCTTCTCCCTCAGCCTCTGCCTGCCATTCTGTCTGCCTGTGCTTGCTCTCTCTGAAGAATAAATAAAATCTTTAAAAAAAAAGAAAAGAAAAGAAAAGTAAGGATCCCATTCTTGTAACCTCATTTAACCTTAATCACCTCCTAAAGATCCCATTTCCAGATATTGTCACATGGGACGTTTATTTCAACATATGAAATTGGGGGAGCACAATTCAGTCCATAGCATTCTGTCTTAATTCAAGGGCCCTAATTAAATGTTAATCATGTTCAGGTACACTCTCACAGACACATCCAGAATAATGTCTGGGCAAATGTCTGGGGCCCAGTCATGGACACATAAAATTAATCACCACTGTCTTGGACCCAGCAGCCTTGTGTCTCTGCCAGCATCAACAAAACTTTAGCTGGTTAATCTGTTAGCTTGTAGGTAGGTAGATCTTGATGATCTTACCAAGTGAACTCAACTGATTTTAAGACTTTTAATTTAAAAAAAAAAAAGGAGCCATACCCATTTTGTGGGCTTTTCCTTTGTGCTTGTCAGATACATTGCAGAAATCCTTATACAAAGTAAAATTTTGTGTTTCCTCTCAGATGTTTTAGCCTTCCCAAGTTCTGCCGTTGAAAATGACAGCCTTCTTCTGGAAAATGCCTCTGAACATACATGAGTTGCCATAATCACTGTGTCTGTCTCGCCTCATGCTTCTCTGTTCTCATTAATGCAAATCCTGTAATCCATCCATTTGTGCTGTCTCATAGATTTCCACATCAGTGGGAAGTATGTAGACAACCAGTATAATTACTTGGTACCACAACGGTTTTAAGATGAAACTATCATCCTCTCCCTTCTCATCTTCCACCATATGTTATTTAAAAATTTTTTTTTATTTATTTGAAAGAGAGAGAGAGTGGGTACGAGCAGGGGGAGGGGCAGAGGGAGAAGCTGACTCCCCATTGGGCAGGGAGCCCAACACAGGGCTCCATCCCAGGACCCTGAGATTGTGACCTGAGCTGAAAGCAGATACTTAGCTGACAGAGCCACCCAGATGCCCCTCACCATATGTCATTAATTTAGCAACGTCTCATTGGGATATTATATGCCAGACACTCTAAAAATCTGGGGTATTAGAATCCATTTATTTTATAGATATATCTTGGGTTTCAGGGCAAGACACTGGGACTCTTGTGAACAAGAACATGGTCCTTGCCTTCATGGTGTTTACTAGTTCATAGGTACTTATATTATATCTAGTGAAAACACACAAATATAAAATTGTACATGGAGTAAATGCTATGAAAGAAAGGTCCACTAGTGTATGGAACACCTAAACAAGACATTTGACTTAGTAAGTCTTTCCCTGAGGTAAAGCTACATGAGAAGCAACCTTCAAAATTAATAGAAATTAAACAATGAAGGGAAAGAGAACTCCAGATAGAGGGAACAATATGTGCAAAGGCCCAATGGCAAGAAAGAGTATGGTGAGGAGAAGGGGGGACTGAGTGAAAGCCAAAGTGACAGGAAGTGTGGTGAGAGATTGGACTGTAACAGAGGTGAGGGACAGAGCCTGTGAGACCTATGAGACATATTAGGAAGTTTATTTAGAACCTTATATAATAAAGCTTTTGTCTCTCTCTGGGGCAGTGTTAAGGTAGACTAACTGCTCATTTTAGAAGATTTGGTCTTCCTAATATCAGGGTTTCTTGCAAACCCTCTACATGCACAGCATTTGTCTGAGCCCCTCTGCATGACCATCATTGGACTTGAGAGCCAGAGGAACCAATGCAAACATGAAGCTCACACTGCTTGCCGTGTTGAGTAATGAAGTCCTTAAAAGCAATATGTGATTCCCACTGGAGGGTTTTATATAGGTGAACCTGAATTGGCTTCCAGCTTTAAAAGATTCCAAAACTGATAGGAAGAATAGATATCTCAGTGAGGAGTCATGGTGAATCATAACAGGCAGTATGAAATCATGATTAAGAGTGTGAACTCTGGAACCAAACCACCTGGGTTCAGATCTTGGTTTTATATGTATTATTTTCAGGAGATGACTTAACCTCTCGGTTCTAATTTTTGTCATCTGTAAAATGGGATAGGTAGTATTAAGTAGGTAAAGTGCTTGAAAGAGTCTCTGGTAGCCAGTCAATACTAAACTAGTGATAGTTATGTTAGTATCATGGTGATCTGGACTAGACAGAGGTTTTTGGCCCAAAGGTGTAGTTGTAACCCAGAGGAGGAGTCAAACTCAGACGACTTAGGAGAGGCTCTGCCAATGAGCTAACATTCTTTTAAGAGGACTCAAGGACAGGGACAATATGTCAAAACAAACACATTCAGCAAAAACCTGGAAGTTTGAAAATTAGCATGTCATAAAAACCAAGTACCAGTGTGCCTGGGAGAGTGTGTGGCAAGAAGCAGCCAGAGAGGAGCAAAGAGGTACATGCATCTCAAACTCTACCTTCCAGAGAGCAGTGTCCCTGATACACTGTCTCCTTGGCTTGAATTGTCTGGTCTTCTTTGCCTCCCATAATTTAGATTCAGTTAAATGTTTGCACCAATGGGTATGTGGAAAAATAGTGCATCCCCTCCTTAATTGTTTAAACCTATCAATTAGAATACAGTTGTTTACATACTTTAAACATAGCATACTAGGAAAACAGATAAAATGTTATCAATAAATTTTATAGATCAAACTTGCAGATGAGTCTACAGCAAATGTCATTCTCAATGGGGAAAAACTGAGAGCTTTTCCACTAAGGTCAGGAGCACGGCAGGGCTGTCCACTATCACCACTGCTGTTCAACCTAGTACTAGAAGTCCTAGCCTCAGCAATCAGACAACAAAAAGAAATAAAAGTCATCTGAATTGGCAAAGAAGAAGTCAAACTCTCTCTCTTTGCAGATAATATGATATTTTATGTGGAAACCCCAAAAGACTCCACTCCAAAACTGCTAGAACTCATATAGGAATTCAGTAAAGTGTCAGAATATAAAATCATTGCACAGAAATCAGTTGCATTTCTATACACCAACAGCAAGACAGAAGAAAGAGAAATTAAGGAGTTGATCCTATTTACAATTGCACCCAAAACCATAAGATACCTAGGAATAAACCTAACCAAAGAGGCAAAGAATCTGTATTCAGAAAACTATAAAGTATTCATGAAAGAAATTGAGGAAGATACAAAGAAATGGAAAAATGTTCCATGGTCATGGATTGGAAAAACAAATGTGAAAATGTCTATGCTAACTAGAGCAATATACACATTTAATGCAATCCCTATCAAAATGCCATCAATTTTTTTCAAGGAAATGGAACAAATAATCCTAAAATTTATATGGGACCAGAAAATACTTCAAATAGCCAGAGGATGTCGAAAAAGGAAGCCAAAGTTGGTGACATCACAATTCCAGACTTCAAGCTATATTACAAAGCTGTAAGCATCAAGACAGTATGGTACTGGCACAAAAACAGACACATAGATCAATGGAACAGAATAGAGAGCCCAGAAATAGACCCTCAACTCTATGGTCAACTAATCTTCAACAAAGCAGGAAAGAATGTGCAATGGAAAAAAGACAATCTCTTCAACAAATGGTGTTGGGAAAATTGGACAGCCATATGCAGAAGAATGAAACTGGACCATTTCCTTACACCACACACAAAAATAGACTTAAAATGGATGAAAGACCTGAATGTGAGGCAGGAATCCATCAGAATCCTTGAGGAGAACACAGGCAGCAAACTTTTCGACCTCTGTCACAGCAACTTCTTCCTAGACACATCGCCAAAGACAAGGGAAACAAGGGCAAAAATGAACTATTTTTGCACAGCAAAGGAAACACTCCACAAAATCAAAAGACAACTGACAGAATGGGAGAAGATGTTTGCAAATGACATATCAAATAAAGGGCTAGTACCCCAAATCTATAAAGAACTTATCATGCTCAACACCCAAGGAACAAATAATCCAATCAAGTAAAGGGCAGAGGACATGAACAGATATTTCTGCAGAGAAGACATCCAGATGGCCAACAAACACATGAAAAAGTGCTCCACATCATTCAGCATCAGAGAAATACAAATCAAAACCACAATGAGTTACCACCTTACACCAGTCAGAATGGCTAAAATTAACAAATCAGGAAATGACAGATGTTGGCAAGGATACGTAGAAAGGGGAACCCTCCTACACTGTTTGTGGGAATGCAAGCTCTTGAGGCCACTCTGGAAAACAGTAGTAGGTTCCCCAAAAAGTTGAAAATAGAGCTACCCTATGACCCAGCAATTGTACTACTGTTTATTTACCACAAAGATACAAATGTAGTAATCTGAAGGGGCACATGTATCCGAATGTTTATCACAGCAATGTCCACAATAGCCAAACTATGGAAAGAGCCTCGATGTCCATCAATAGATGAATGGATATGGGGCACCTGGGTGACTCAGTGGGTTAAGCCTCTGCCTTTGGCTCAGGTCATAATCTCAGGGTCCTGGGATTAAGTCCCACATCAGGCTCTCTGCTCAGCAGGGAGCCTGCTTCCCCTCTCTCTCTGCCTGTCTCTCTGCCCACTTGTGATCTTTCCCTCTGTGTCAAATAAATAAATAAAATCTTAAAAAAAATTAAAAAATAGATGAATGGATAAAGGAGAGGTGATATATATCCATATATATGATATATATAGAAATATTATGCAGCCGTCAAAAACAGAAATCTTGCCATTTGTTAATGAAGTGGATGGCACTAGAGGGTATTATGCTAAGTGAAATAAGTCAATCAGAGAAAGATAATTATCATATGATCTCACTGATCTGTGGAATTTGAGAAACAAGGCAGAGGATCATAGGGGAAGAGAGGAAAAAAATGAAATAAGAAGAAATCATAGAGGGAGACAAACCATAAGAGACTCATAATCTCAGAAAACAAACTGAGGGTTGCTGGAGTGGGGCTGGGTGGGAGGGATGGGATGGCTGTGGGATGGTCACTGGGGAGGGTATGTGTTGTGGTGAGCTCTGTGTATTGATGAGTCACAGACCTGTACCCCTGAAAAAAATAATATATTATATGTTAAGAACTCAAAAAAAAAAAAAAAAGAAGAAGAAGAAAAATAAGAAGAACAGAACAGAATACCCAGGAATAAACTTAATCAAGGGATGAAAGATCGGGGCGCTTGGGGTTAAAGTCTCTGCCTTCGGCTCAGGTCATGATCCCAGGGTCCTGGGATCGAGCCCCGCATCGGGCTCTCTGCTCAGCGGGGAGCCTGCTTCCTCCTCTCTCTCTGCCTGCCTCTCTGCCCACTTCTGATCTCTGTCTGTCAAATAAATAGATAAAAATCTTAAAAAAAAAAAAAAGGATGAAAGATCTACCTGTATAGTACACTAAGAACTATAAGATACTCATGAAAGAAATAGTAAAAGATGAAAGATAAATGGAAAGATATTTTTTGCTCATGGATTGGCAGAAAAAATATTGTTAAAATGTCCATATCATTCAAAGCAATCTACATATTTAAAGTGAACTCTATCAAAATTCCACTGGCATTTTTTTCACAAAAAACAGGAAAAAAAACAATACATTGTATGGAACCACAGAAAAGACTCTAAAGGCCAAAGCAATCTTGAAAAAGAAAAACAAAACTGGGGATATCATACTTACTGACTTCAAACTATATTGCAAACCTATAGTAGACAAAACAGTATGGCACTAGTATAAAAACAGACACATAGATCAACAGAAGAGAACAGATAGCCCAGAAAACAGACACATGTATATCACCAATTAATTTATGACAAAAGAGCCAAGGATATACAATGCGGGGAGGATAATCTCTTTAATAAATAGTAATGAGAAAGTTGGACAGTCACATGCAAATGAATGAAATTGAATCACTGTCTTATATCATTAAAAAAAAACTCAAGATGGATTAAAGACTTGAACATAAAGCTTGAAACTAAATCTTAAGTGAAAACACGGGGAATAAGCTCCTTCACACTGGTCTTGATAATGCCAGAAGCAAAGGCCACAAAAGCAAAAACAAACAAATGGGACTATATCAAAATAAAAAACTTCTTCATAGAAATTCATCAAAAAATTATAGACAACCTGTGGAATGGGAGAAAATATTCAAATACTATATCCAATAAGGGATTAATACTCAAAATATATAAAGAACTCCTACAACTTAACACAAAAATAGCAATCTGATTTAAAAATGGGCTGAGGAACTAAGTAAACATTTTTTTCAAACAAGACATCCAAATGGCCTTTAGGTACTTGAAAAGGTGGTCAACATTACTAACCATCAGGGAAATGCAAATCAAAGGCATAATGAGATATTTCACACTTGTTACAATACCTAACATCAAAAAGACAATGGATAGCAAATGCTGGCTAGGATGGGGAGAAAATGGAACCCTTGTGGACCGCTGGTGGCATTGTAAACTGGTTAAGCCAGTTTAAAAACAGTATGGAGATTCCTCAAAAAAGTTAAACATAGAACTACCATATGACTGAACAGTTTTACTTCTGGGTATTTATCTGAAGAAAATGAAATCACTATCTCAAAAAGATTTCTGCACTCCACGTTCACTGCAGGATTATTTATAATAGCCAAAACATGCAAACAACCTAAGTGTTCACCAGTGGATGAATGGATAAAGAAACACACACACACACACACACACACACACACACACACACAGGACTACTATTCAGCCACACAAAAAAGAAGAAAATCCTGCCATTTGCAACAACACAGATGAACCTCGAGGGCAAGTGAAAGAAGACAGAAGAGAGAGAAAAGTACTGTATGATGTCACTTCTATGTGGAATCTACAAAATCTGAACTCATAGATACAGAGAACAGATCGGTCATTGCTAGAGGTGGGAATGGGGGTGGTGAAGGAAATATGTGAAGGTGCTTTCTGGTTACAAGATAAATAAGTCCTAGAAGGTAGTGTATAGCATGGTGACAGTTAACAATAATGTATTGTAGTCTTGAAAGTTGCTAAAGGAGAAGATCTTTAAAGTTCTTATTAGAAGAAAAAAATGTGTAACTATGTGAGGTTACTGATGTTAAATGAACTTACTGTGGTAGTCATTTCGCAATATATACCTATCACATCTTATCTTGTGCTAATACCTTGGAACTAATGTCATAATATATAACAATTATATCTCAGTCAAACTAGAAAAAGAAAAGTAAAAAAAGGGTTCCTGGGTGGCTCAGTCATTAGGCATCTGCCTTCAGCTCGGGTCATGATCTCAGGGTCCTGGGATCGAGCCCCACATCGGGCTCCCTGCTTAGTGGGAGGCCTGCTTCTCCCTTTCCCACTCCCCCTGTTTGTATTCCTTTTCTCACTGTCTCTCTCTGTCAAATAAATAAATAAAATCTTTTTTAAAAGGTAAAGAAAAAAGAAGAAACCTTACAGATGAAACTAACTGAATAGATGATAAAAATTGAGAACAGACAGGGGTTAAGCCATTTGCCCAAAGAAAAACCTACACGAACAGGAGTTTTAGTAAGGTTAGTGAACAGAGGACTGGCCCCAGCGCTATCATGAAATAGTTGTTGCTCCTTTTGCAAGGTTTGGATCCGTAGGGTTTATATCTACAAAATGGGATCGTAATTCCCTATTTTCTAAGAATCTCCCCCAGTTATTACGGGCATCAAATGATATCAAATGCATTGTACAGCACATTAAGATGCTTTGAAAAAACAGCAATAGGTTTCTGTGGCAGAGGAGTGAGCAAGAAGGAATGGTAAGGGAAGTGGTCCAAGAGGGAGGCTTTATAAAGCCTCAGGAGAAATAGCTAGAATTTTAGATGTATTCTGAGGAAGGTAAGGCATTCTTTATCATTAGCTGCAACAGGGCT
The DNA here is from genome assembly GCF_022355385.1 of Mustela nigripes. NCBI lineage: Eukaryota > Metazoa > Chordata > Mammalia > Carnivora > Mustelidae > Mustela > Mustela nigripes. The sequence goes on along the minus strand of NC_081558.1, from coordinate 31,671,415 downwards.
GTATAACAAACCATCTCAAAACTCAGAAGCATTTTTTTCTTGCACGTATCTGTGGGTTGGCTATGATTAGCTGACCTAGCCTAGTTTGGCTCCTGGCTTTGGGTGGGGTTCCGGTCCGTTTGTCCTACCTCTCATCCTCCTTTAACACTGAGGACATGCAGGGCTCCTGGGTGGCTCAGTGGGTTAAGCCACTGCCTTCGGCTCAGGTCACGATCTCAGGGTCCTGGGATCGAGTCCCACACGGGTCTCTCTGCTCTGCGGGGAGCCTGCTTCTTCCTCTCCCTCTCTCTGCCTGCCTGTCTGCCTGCTTGTGATCTCTGTCAAATAAATAAATAAAATCTTTAAAAAACAAAAAACAAAAAACACTGAGGACATGCACAACTCCACAGGCACACTTCGAGATATCTGCTCACATCTCATTGCTAAAAGCAAGTCCCACTTCCTTGTTACAGGATGGAGACATTAACACTGCTTTTAATGCAACCAATCGCAAACCTACACTGCAAAGGGTTTTGTGGAAGAGAGATATGATTTAAAAGAACTGCTCTAAGTGCTCTGGGGAGATCAGATTCTAGGGGGACAAAGGCTATCTGTTAGGAGGCTATTGTTAAACCTTGCTATTTTCAGATTTTATTTTATTTTTTTTTATTTTTTATTTTTTAAGGATTTTATTTATTTATTTGTCAGAGAGCAAGTGAGAGCGAGCAAGAGCGAGCACAGGCAGACAGAATGGCAGGCAGAGTCAGAGAGAGAAGCAGGCTCCCTGCGGAGCAAGGAGCCCGATGTGGGACTCGATCCCAGGACACTGGGATCATGACCTGAGCTGAAGGCAGCTGCTTAACCAACTGAGCCACCCAGGCGTCCCTATTTTCAGATTTTAAATTTGTTTTCAGCCTCAGTTAGGTACAAAATGCTCTCATGCTCATTCTTTTTTTTTTTTTTTTAAAGATTTTATTTTATTTATTTATTTATTTATTTATTTGACATATCAGAAGTAGGCAGAGAGGCAAGCAGAGAGAGAGAGAGTGGGGGAAGCAGGCTCCCTGCTGAGCAGAGAGACCCATGCGGGGCTTGATCCCAGGACCCTGGGATCATGACCTGAGCCAAAGGCAGAGGCTTTAACCCACTGAGACACCCAGGCGCCCCGTCTCATGCTCATTCTCAATTTGAATTTTGTTATAAGCCTAAACAACAAAAGACAGCAAAGATCGTTCAAGTTATTTTTATTGGTTTTTGTTGTTGTGTTTGCTTTGGTTTTGGTAAGGTAGTGAATCAGAGCTGTTCTAAGCACAAGGTTCTGAGGTCTGACATAACTAGGCTGTGAACCACAGCTCTCCCAGTTAGTGGCAGCGTGACCATGGGTAAATTACTTGACTTTTGTGTGCTTTGGTTTTCTTTACAGCACAAAGAGATTAATAATAATAATAACTCCTCACTCAAGGTTTGGTAAGAACATCCAATGGGATAAGGTGTGCAAAGTACCAACTTAGTGCTTGGCCCATAAGAAGCAATTAACACACAGTCGTTGTTAGTATAATGAATATTCACACTTCAATATTCACATTATTTTAGTCAAATTACAGACAATAAAAAACTGTAGGAAGGATGGTCACATTATCATAACTGTATCACAGACCAATTCTAGGTAGCTTTAGAATCAGTTCAATTATGGAATCTTTTCAGAGCATAAATAAATCTGTAGATAAAGACAAAACTAAGTGAGTTAATATCTGTCTCTACAACATTATCGTATAAAAGAGAATATACTTTTCCGCTTGAGGTTGAGACTATCATTATTCTTTGTTGAAGCTTGTTCCTTGAAGACATATGCTTGTTTGGTTTGCAAAAGAATGGGTTTTAGAGGGGTGACTGGGCAGGCATCAAACTGGGGAGAAAAAAAAAAAGGAAAGAAAGGAAGGAAAGAAGAAGGAAGAAAGGAAGAAAAAAGGAAAGACAGAAAGACCCAGCCAAAACCAAACTAGTTTCCTGGAGAAATAATATCAAAGCTTGAAGTGATCTGATTATACAGATAAATCAATGGAAATGAGACAAAGTTACTCAGGTTACGTAATTTTCAAATTGCTACCTGTCATCGAGCAATATAAGTGGGGTTGCACAGGCAGAATGGGAAAAGGAATCCAAGTTAATCATTGTGTATGCACTTTCTGTTCCCTGGATGGGAATTATCAGCCAAAGGGGGATTTCAACCATCTTCCTGTCTTCTTCCATTGTAAAGTGTAAAGAATAAGTATTTGAAAAATTTTTTTAAAGATTTACCCATTTATTTTAGAGACAGAGAGAGCAAGAACAAGCAGGAGAAGGGGCAGTGGGGAAAGAGACTCTCAAGCAGATTCTCCACTGAGCAGGGAGTCCAACATGAGGCTCAGTCCGGGACCCTGAGATCATGACCTGAGCAGAAGGCAGACACTCAACTGACTGAGCCACCCAGGGACCCAAGTATTTGCATTTTAAAAAGTTCAATAAATATTTGTTGAAAAGCCTGATACTGTGTGAGGTGCTAGGGAGCAAGGACAAGATTACTGCCCTTGTGGTGTTCCCAGGATAGAGGGAACCACAAACAGTAAGGTCAGCCTGTGTCCAAGGCTGTGCTTATTGGGTAGGGGAGTCCATGAGAACACTTTGCCTAATCATAGCTTGAAAATCCCATATATATTCAAATCAGCTTATAGTATTAAATTAACATACCAGGAAGCTTCAGGGTATGATGAAAGGAAAACCAGGTTTTAGAATCAGGAAGACTCGGCTTTAAAGTTCTTCTGTCACTTACTAGCTGTGTTTCTTGGGCATCTAACTTCTGAGCCTCAGTTTCCTCATTGCAAGCATGAGGACAATAACAACATTTGCTCTATTGGATAATTATGAGAATTGAAGAGATAAAATATCCAGACTATGGGAAGTATTCAGGAGAGGAGAGCTGTCAAATATGAATGCATTACTGACTTAGGGTAGTGGAGAACACTAGGTATTACTGTCAGCCAGTGTTTGTCAGTGCAATATTAATATGTTAGCTGCACGACCTTGAGTCAGTTACTTAATCATTCTTTTTTTAAAAAAGATTTATTCATTTATTTGATAATACATATTCTCCTGAAGTTGTTTCAAAAATAAAAACAGAAGGAAAACTTCCAAAGTCATTCTATGAGGCCAGCATTATCTTAATCTCCAAATGAGGCAAAGACCCCATCAAAAAAGGATTAAAGACCAATATCCCTGAAGAATATGGATGCCAAAATTCTCAGCAAGATCCTAGCCAATAGTAACCAACAGTAGATTGAAAGGATTATCCATCATGACGAGGTGGGATTTATCCCTGGGATTCAAGGGTGGTTCAACATTCATAAAATCAATCAACATGATGGAACACTTAAATAAGAGAGGAGACAAGAACCACATGGTCCTCTCAATTGATGCAGAAAAAGCATTTGATAAAATACAGCATCCTTTCCTGATTAAAACTCTTCAGAGTGTAGGGATAGAGGGAACATTCCTCAATTTCATAAAAACCATCTATGAAAAGCCCACAGTGAATATCATTCTCAGTGGGGAAAGATGAGAGCCTTTCCTTTAAGATCAGGACCATGACAAGGATGCCCACTCTCGCCACTATTGTTCAATACAGTACTGGAAGTCCTAGCAACAGCAATCAGACAACAAAAAGAAATAAAATGTATTCGAATTGGCAAAGAGGAAGTCAAACTCTCTCTCTTCACAGATGACATGCTACTTCATGTGGAAAACCCAAAAAGACTCGACATCCAAATTTCTAGGACTCATACAGCAATTCAGTAATGTGGCAGGAGACAAAAATCCATGCACAGAAATCAGTTACTTTCCTATACACTAACCATCTAACACTAGAAAGAGAAATTAGGGAATTGATTCCATTTACAATAGCACCCAAATCCTTAAGATACCTTAGAAAAAACCTAACCAAAGAGGTAAAGTATCTGTACTCTAGAAACTAGACAACCCTTATGAAGAAAAATGAAGAAGACACAAAATGATGGAAAAACATTCCATGCTCATGGATTGGAAGAATAAACACTGTTAAAATGTCTACCCTGCCCAGAGCAATCTATACTTTCAATGCCATCCCAATTAAAATACCAATAGCAATTTTCAAAGTGCTGGAACAAACAACCCTAAAATTTGTATGGAACCAGAAAATGTTGAAAAAGAATTGCCAAGGAAATGTTGAAAAAGAAAAACAAAGCTGGGAGCATTATGTTCCCTGATTTCAAGCTGTGTTACAAAGCTGTAATCACCAAGACAGCATGGTACTGGCACAAAAACAGACACATAGATCAATGGAACAGAATAGAGAGCCCAATATGGACCCTCAACTCTATGGTCAAATAATCTTCGACAAAGCAGGAAAAAATATCCAATGGAGAAAGACGGTCTCTTCAACATTTGGTGTTGGGAAAATTGGTCAACTATATACAGAAGAATGAAATTTGACCATTCTCTTACATCATACACAAAGATAAAATCTAAATGGATGAAAGACCTCAATGTGAGACAGGAATCCATCAAAATCCTAAAGGACAACATAGGCAGTAACATTTTCAACATTGCCACAGCAACTTCATTCAAGACATGTCTCCAAAGGCAAGGGAAACAAGGGCAAAAAAACAAACTTTTTGGACTTCATCAAGATAAAAACTTCTGCACAGCAAAGGAAACAGTCAACAAAACAAAGAAGCAACCCAAAGAATGGGAGAAAGATATTTGTAAATAACACCACAGATTAAAGGCTGATATCCAAGATCTATAAGGAATTCTCAAACTCAACACCCAAAAAACAAATAATCAAGTCAAAAAATGTGCAGAAGACATGAACAGACACATCTCCAAAGAAGACATACAAATGGCTAACAGACACATGAAAAAGTGTTCAACATTATCAGCCATCAGGGATATTAAAATAAAAACCACAGTAAGATACCACCTTACACCAGTTAGAATAGCAAAAATTGACAAGACAAAACAGCAAATGTTGGAGAAGTTCTAGAGAAACTGTTGGTGGGAATGCAAGTTGGTGCAGCCACTTTGGAAAACAGTGGGAGGTTCCTGAAAAGGTTAAAAATAGAGCCACTCAGGGCACCTGGGTGGCTCAGTGGGTTAAAGCCTCTGCCTTTGGCTCAGGTCATGATCCCAGGGTCCTGGGATCCAGCCCCACATCGGGCTCTCTGCTAGGCAGGGAGCCTGCTTCCCTTCCCCTCCCTGCCTCTCTCTGCCTACTTGTGATCTCTCTCTCTGTCAAATAAATAAATAAAATTAAAAAAAAATAGAGCTACTCTATGACCCAGCAATTGCATTACTAGATATTTACCCCAAAGATACAGATATAGTGAAAAAAAGGGCCATAGGCACCCTAAAGTTCCTAGAAGCAATGTAAATAGCCAAACTGTGGAAGATGCGAGATGCCCTTTAACAGACTAAATGGATAAAGAAGATGTGGTCTATATATACAATGGAATATTACTCAGCCATCAGAAAGGATGAATACCCAACATTTGCATCAACGTGGATGGAACTGGACGAGATTATGCCACGTGAAATAAGTCAAACAGAGAAAGACAATTATCATACGGCTTCATGTATTTGTAGAACATAAGGAATAGCATGGAAGATATTAAGAGAAAGAAGGGAAAAATGAAGGGGAAAATTAAAGGGAGAGATGAACCACGAGAGACTACGAACTCTGGGAAACAAAGTGAGGGTTTTAGAAGGGAGAGGGTTAGGGGATGGGTTGGCCCAGTGATGGGTATTAAGGAGGGCATGGATTGTATGGAGCACTGGATGTTATGTGCAAACAATGAATCATGGAACATGACATCAAAAACTAATGATGTACTGTATGGTGACTGACATAATATAATAAAAAATTATTTAAAAAGGTTTATATATTTGAGAAAGAGAGAGGATGTGTGTGTGGGAGCATGTACATGAGCCGGGGGAGGGGCAGGGGGAGCAAGAGAGAAAGAATCTTAAACACACCCCCTGGGCATTGCAGAGCCCCCTGTGGGGCTCCAGCTCAAGGCCCTGAGATCACCACCTGAGCTGAAACCAAGATGACTGAGCCCCCCAGACACCCTGGCTACTTAATCTTTCTAAACCTTAGTAAAATGGAAATAATAATAAAATCACTAATGATAGTAAGTGCCTAGAAATTAATAAGCCCTCAGAAAATGTTTGATGTTGTTATTGTTTAAATTATAGAAACTATTTGCTTTATACCTGACACATGATAGACCCTTGATGAATGGTGTCTATGTAATGATTATTATGATTAATGGAAATCACCCTATAAGAACACCTGTGCTAAGGAAGCACAGTGCCTTAAGTTTTATCTCAAATCCTGGATTGGAGGAAGGCTTTTGGGCTTGTCATGGTGACGCTCATTCAAGCCTATCTATTATACCTTTTCTGGCAGTTACTAAGATTTATATTCTAGAAGACACTGCCCTGGGCACGGTCATTTATAGAGCAGAGGCCAAGGATCTGAAGGATGCTGTTTTGGAGGTAATTTATGGGTTGGAGCCAAGGGTATTAGTACCTGGTGGTTTTATGTGTAACTGCATTCACATATAAAGCCATAGGGGTAATCAGGTCAATTACACCCCCCACAATCCAAGTGCCAAACATACCTTTTTGCTTTAATTATCAGGATATTTCAGATGAAAATGATTGAGGCCTATATTGTCTGGGTAATTGCTTCTCTTCTAATGCCTTCCACTCTGTGAAGACAGGCCCAGGCTAAACCTTAGGTAACTTTTGACAAAAGATGCTAAACTATTTCCTTTTATTCTTGGGGTCTTGGCTACACACATTGTCAAGAAACAGTACAGCTTTTCTCCCATCATTAATTTGTAATTCAAAACTCTGGGTCTCATCCTTAGCCTTTGAAATACTCCAGGAAAGTGCTTGTTTTCAGAACAGGTGTCTTCCTGTTATAGATACCATGAGGGTGGGGAGGTAGGAAACTATGGACTTGGTTTCAGGAGGCTTGGATTTCAGTCCTAACTTTACGGCTGCAAATTATTTAACATTTCTACTTTTCTATTTTAACTGTAAAGTTGGGGGGAAAGTATCTGCATTGTCTTCTCTCATAATGAATGTGAAAGAAGCTTTTAAACTAAAATATCTTGCAAATGACAGGATTTATATTAATGCCTTTATTTTTGATGCCTTATGGAATTGTTGTGGCATTGTCGGGCCATCACATTTTTAGCTAATGGATTTACAGACAAGAATATTATATCTTTAATTTAAAAAAAATCTTTTAAAAATATATTTTTTTAAAGATTTAATTTATTTATTTGACAGACAGAGATCACAAGTAGGCAGAGAGAGAGGAGGATGCAGGCTCCCTGCTGAGCAGAGAGCCCGATGCGGGGCTCGATCCCAGGACCTTGGGATCAGGACCTGAGCCGAAGGCAGAGGCTTTAACCCACTGAGCCACCCAGGTGCCCCTACATCTTTAATTTTTAATATTATATTACTTCCCCCAAATTGGCTAAAAATTAGGTAACTATACATGTTGATGCTATACTTTCAACATTTACAGTTTACTGGCAATGCTACTAAAACCTTGTTGAAGGCAACTTGACTTCGATGAATGTTCTTTAAACAATGGATGGCCACTGATATTTGAGGCATTGTCCACAGGGTTTCTAAAAGCATTGAATGCACGCAAGTAATTACACAAGGAGAAGCTGCAGTTGTCAAGCTCCCACACACACATTTGTCTCATCCTCCTCCCAAAAGCACAATACCACATCCAGGATGGGACTGGAAAGGTCACAGCTTCCTTTACAATATGCAATTAAGCCACCTAATCATGCATATTGCTCCAAATCAACATGTTCAAGATTATAGTATTGAATCCAGCACTGAGCAATTCCAGCCATATGGGAATCAGATATCATATTGCAATTGTTTCCTTGGCATGCTCCATGGCAGCTCACCCCCCATGTTGACATTTTAGGGTGGAAAACACGTTACAGTCTAATAGGATTTAGCTGTGACTCTAACATGCAATCACGATGACTTACTAGCCAATTAACACAAGTAGTTCATTTCAAATGAAGGACTCCCAAATGCTTGCTCTTACAGATTAAATGCTTCTGGCCCCGGCCCTATACTTTTCATGGAAGGGAACTGGTTCCTGGGCCATATTTGGAAGGCTCATGAAATGTTCTTTGTGAATTTTACCAAACATGGAATGACATTTCAGTGTTGATATAGGCTGTGGAAACTTACATTTAGATACACTCCCACACACATCCTTCTGACACAGTAGATCAGACCAGATGTGTTACTCAAGTACTCATGACTGGGCAACAACTTTCATTTGTTTGAGCCTTCCTATTGATTCTTCCTGTTTTTTAGAGAAAAATTGGTTCTCTCCTGGGGAAGAGCGCACCACTCTCTTAGAGCCTGCTGTTAGAGGGTAATAATAATGACATTAATGACTGTTAAGTGTTTATCATGTGACATGCTCATAATTTATGTTGTTGAATTCCCATGTTAATCCCTGAGCTGGACGCTACTGTCTTCTGTGATATCAGCTCATGGATCAACAAGCTAGATTATTATGTCTTTAATTCATAGGTTAGGAACAGTAGACTAATAGGATTAATGACATCTCTGGGGTTATAAGGAAAATGAAATTTCAGGTGAAGATCTGGCTCATAGTAATCAATGTGACAAGAGTGGATTTACTTTATCTCTAGAGTCACATAAGTTCCAGAATGAGAATTTCCAAGCCTCACCCCCATTGCACCAATTTGCCTAAAGGATAGGTCATGGAATTGAGGTTCAAACCCATGACGATTTTACTCTAAAACCTGTGTGTTTCCTATCATACCACCCAAGCAATATCAAAGCGCATCCCACAAAATGCAAGTTCCACCAGAGACTCCATGAGGAAAACAAGAGTCTTCAATCAAATGATTTTGGGGAATGATATCTACCTGTCTCCTCTGAATTCACAATAAATAGCATATTCAATGCCCTGAAGAGTTCTCTAATAGAGAGATGTTTGTTTAATCAGATTTGTTGTAACTATTTGTCCATAACACTTTTTAAATAAAATGTGATGCTTGTTGACATTTCATGTAATGACTAATTTGCATTGCACAGAGTAGAAAGATTCTACTAGATCCCACTGTAAGACTGACATTCAATGTGGCATATCTGAGGTCATTGTAATGAGGAAAATGAAATTTCAGGTGAGGATCTGGCTCATAGTAATCAATGTGTCAAGAGTGGATTTACTTTACCTTTAGAGACATCTAAGTTCCAGGACTGAGAATTTTCAAACCTCACCACCATGCTTCTGTATATGTTTAAAGACACCTGATGCTCTGGTTCAGGGGATATTCCAACAGGGAGAAAAAGTGGGACCTCTCATCCTGAACAAACTGAAAATCAATGACTTGATTTTCAATCACCCCACAATCTAGAGGGACAGGTAAATCCAGAAAAATCACAGTCAAGTTCTGCTTACCTGGAACAGAAGTTGATAGAACCATAATTGGTATAAAGATATAGTAATTGGGACGAATTGCTAGAGGCTGAGTGTGGAGTAGCAAGAGAGTGAGCCACTTCTGGGTGCCACAGTATTATGGGGGCACATGGTCATGGGCTTTACTTGCAGGAACTGCATTAGGTTCTCACAGCGCAGATCCAAAAAAGATTACCTTGTATCTCTGGGATAGAAAGGAGGAGAGAATCATGAAATAAACCCAAAGCCTTTTCTGCAACAACGGCTTACTCTCCAGGGGAAAAGATTTCCTGGAGCCTTATATCATCTGGGATCTCTCTCTCTCTCTCTCTCTCTCTATATATATATATATATATATATATAAATCTCCACATACAGCCATAGGAAGATCATACTAAAGTTTCAAAAAACCAGAGACAAAGAGATACTGTTTTTTAATTTTTAAAATTTTTAAATTAACGTATAATGTATTACTAGCCCCAGGGGTACAGGTCTGTGAATTGCCAGGTTTACGCACTTCACAGCACTCACCATAAGACATACCCTTCCCAATGTCCATAACCCCACCACCCTCTCCTCCCTCCCTCCCCTCAGCAACCTTCACTTATTTGTATAAGATTAAGAGTCTTTCATGGTTTGTCTCCCTCCCAACCCCATCTTGTTTCATTTATTATTTTCCTACCCCACAAACCTCCCACGTTGCATCTCTACTTCCCAAGAGATACTCTTAAGAGGAGCCACAGTCGGTGGGGGGTAGAACCCCACCTTACCTATAGAGTAAAAAGGATAAGAAATATGACATACTTCTTGTTAGAAACCCTGCAAGTCAAAAGGGAGTGGAATAAAATATTTAAAATGTTTCAGGAAAAACAGTCAACTAAGAAGTCCATATCCAGTGAAATTATCTCTCAAAAGCAAAGGAGAGGTTAAGACTTTCTCAGACAAACAAAATCTGAGGAGATTAATTTCTTCTAGCCTACTTGACCTACAAGGAATATTAAAAGAAGTTCATCAGCAAGAAGGAAAATAATATAGGTCAGAAACAAGAATCTACATGAAGAAAGGAAGAGAATGAAAGAAGAAATAAATGAAGGTAAAAATATTTTTTCTATTTTTGGTTGATCTAAGAGAGAATTTTAATAGCAACAATGTATTAGAAGATTACAGTATGTCGATAAGTGAAATGAATGACAGCAATATCATAAATGACAGGAGGAGAAAAATTGGAAATATTCTGTTATAAGATACCTATACTATCTACACAGTGATATAGTGTTATTTGAAGCTATATTTAGATGAGCTGAGGAGCCATATTGGAAACCCTGTGACAGTGACTAAAGCAAAATTAAAAAAAATTCATATGCTAAGAGATAAAAGGAATCATATAAAATGTTCAATTAAACAAACAAGAAGGAAAGACAAGGACAAATACAATGAATAGAAGAATTACAAACATGGTAGATATTAATTTAAATGACACAAATGCACTAATTCAATGACAGAAATTGTCAGAGTGCATAAAAAGCAAACAAACAAGGCCCAATATACATTGTCTGTAAGAAATGTGTTTTAAATATAAAAACTCAAATAGGTAGGAGGAGGAGCAAGATGGTGGAGGAGTAGGAGACGTAAATTTTGTGGTTCCCGGGAGTTCCGCTAGAGAGTTATCAAACCATTCTGAACACCTACAAACTCAACAGGAGAGAGAAAAGAAGTAGAGCAGCAACTCTGTGAACAGAAAATTGACCACTTTCTGAAAGGTAGGACGTGCGGAAAAATGAATCCAAGGTGATATAGGGGAAGAGAAGCTGCGGGGGGAGGGGCCGGCTCCTGGCAAGCAGTCGAGCCGCAGAGCACAGACTCTGAACTTTTAGAAGTCTGCTCCACTGAGGGACATCACTCCAGAGGCTCAGCGGGGGCGTGGAGCCCTCGCGGGGACAGTGTGGTCTCAGGTCCCATGGGGTAACAGAAAGACGGGGGATGCCTGAGTGTGGCAGCGCTCCCAGGTATCAAAGCAGGGAAGCTGGCTGCAGAGATGGAGCCAACGAGGAGGCTCTCAGCTCAGGGTTACCTTAAACTGTCATCCCAGGCACAGTTGGGCCACTGCTTCTCCAGCAGGGACCCCACAAGTGGCAGATCAAGGGAGACTCACCTTCCTCCCCAGGAGGAGCAGCCTGGGAGCATGGGGCAGGAATCTGCTGGGTTTGGAGACTCCAAATGGGGTCGTGCGCCAGAGATAGAAATGCTTAGTCACAGGCTGGGTGACCACAGAGTGTGGCTGGAGACCAGGGAGACGGGAGGGATTGACTGCTTTTCTCTGAGGGTGCATTGAGGAGTGGGGCCCTGAGCTCTCGGCTCCTACATGGTGGGAGATTGGGAAGCCGCCATCTTCATTCTCTGCCTCCAAAGCTGTATGGAAAGCATTCAGGGAACAAAAGCTACAAGAGCGAAGAGGAGCAGATTACTTAGCCTGGCCCCCGGCAAGAGCGGCACAATTCCGCCTCGGGCAAAGACACTTGAGAATTACTGCCACGGGCCCCTCCCATAGAAGATCAGCAAGAACATCCAGCCAAGACCAAGTTTATTGATCAATGAGAACTGCAAAACTTCAGAGCAAGAGGAATACAGCACATAGAATTCATGGCTTTTTCTCCCATGATTCTTTAGTCTTTCAAAGTTACCTTTTTGAATTTTATTTTTTTCTTATTCTATTTAAAAAAAAATTTCCTCTTTCTTATTTTAACCTTTTTAAACTATTTTACCTTATCAAAGCCTTTTTATTTATTTTTTTTTAGATTTTATTTATTTATTTGACAGACAGAGATCACAAGTAGGCAGAGAGGCAGGCAGAGAGAGAGAGAGAGAGAGAGGGAAGCAGGCTTCCTGCGGAGCAGAGAGCCCGATGTGGGGCTCGATCCCAGGACCCTGAGATCATGACCTGAGCCAAAGGCAGCAGCCCAAATCACTGAGCCACCCAGGCGCCCCCCTTTTTATTTTTTAATTTTAATATTTTTATTTATTTATTTGACAGACAGAGATTACAAGTAGGCAGAGAGGCAGGCAGAGAGAGGAGGAAGCAGGCTTCCCGCCGAGCAGAGAGCCCAATGTGGGGCTCGATCCCAGGACCCTGGGATCATCACCTGAGCCAAAGGCAGAGGCTTTAACCCACTGAGCCACCCAGGCGCCCTATCAAAGCCTTTTTAAAATTCCTTTTTAATTTTCATTGTTATAGTCATATTCTATCCCCTCATTGTATTTAACCTTATTTGTATACATATAAGTTTTTCTTTCTTTAAAATTTTGGGATACAGCTTCTTCTAACAGATCAAAATATATCATAAATCTAGCATATGGCTTTGTTCTAGGTTCTAGCCTGATCACATTCTCTCCTCTTTTTTTCTTTTTTTCAACCAACTTCTTATCAATTCCTTTCTTAAAATCTTTTAAAAATTTCATCTTTACAGTCATATTCCATTCCTCCATTGGGTTTACCCTTATTTTTGTGTATATATATGAGTTTTTATTTCTTTAAAATTTTAGGAGGTAGTTTCTTCCTTTTTTAAAAAAATATTTTATTCATTTATTTGATAGACAGAGATCACAAGTAGGCAGAGAGAGGCAGGCAGAGAGAGAGAGGGGGAAGCAGGCTCCCCACTGAGCAGAGAGCCCAATGCAGGGCTCAATCCCAGAACCCTGGGACCATGACCTGAGCTGAAGGCAGAGGCTTTAACCCACTGAGCCACCCAGGCGCCCCTGGAGGCAATTTCTTCTAACAGACCAAAATACACCCAGAATCAAGTGTGTGGCTCTGTTCTATTCACCAGTCTAATCATATACATACATATATATATATATATTTTTTTTTTCTTTTTTTCCCTTTCTTCTCCCCCTGGTATCAGGTCTCTTCTGATTTGATTACTGTAGATTTTTCTGGGTTGTTAACACACTTTTAGTATTTTTTTTTCCTCTAATTCATCTATTCTTCTCTGGATAAAATGACAAGGTGGAAAAACTCACCTCAAAATAAACAAAGAGGCAGCTAGGGACGTACTCAATATGGACATTAGTAAGATGTCAGAACTAGAGTTCAGAATGATGATTATAAAGATGCTATCTGGGCTTGAAAAAAGCCATAGAAGATACTAGAGAATCCTTTTCTGGAGAAATAAAATCCTTTTCTGGAGAAATAAAAGAACTAAAATTTAACCAAGTTGAACTCAAAAAAGCTATATTAATGAGGTGTAATAAAAAACAAAGTCTCTTACTGCCTGGATAAATGAGACAGAAGAGACAATTAGTGATATAGAAGATCAAATGATAAAGAATAAAGAAGCTGAGAAAGAGAGAGATAAACAACTACTAGACCACGAGGGGAGAATTCAAGAGATAAGTGATGCCACAAAATGAAACAATTTAGAGTAATTGGGATTCCAGAAGAAGAAGAGGGATGGGGGGAGAAGGTATATTGGAGCAATTTATACTGGAGAACTTCCCTAATTTGGGGAAGGAAACAGGCATTGAAATCCTGGAGGCCCAGAGAATCCACCTCAAAAATCAATAAAAATAGGTCCATACCCCGTCATCTAATAGTAAAACTTACAAGTCTCAGTGACTAATAGAAAATCCTGAATGCAGCTTGGGACAAGAGGTTGGTAACATACAATGGTAGAAATATTAGACTGGAGGCAGACCTGTCCACAGAGACCTGGCAGGCCAGAAAGGACTGGCATGATAGATTCAGAGCACTAAACTAGAAAAATATGGAGCCAAGAATACTATATCCAGCTAGGCTGTCATTGAAAATAGAAGGAGAGATAAAATCTTCCAGGACAAACAAAAATGAACAGAATTTGCAAACACCAAGCCAGCTCTATGGGAAATATTGAAAGCGGTCCTCTAAGCAAAGAGAGAGCCTAAAAGTAACAGACCAGAAAGGGACAGAGACAATATATAGTAACAGTCACCATACAGACAATACAATGGCACTTAATACATATCTTTAAATAGTTACCCTGAATGTAAATGGGCTAATGCCCCAATCAAAAGACACAGGGTATCAAAATGGATATAAAAAACAGGTTAACCTAAAAAATAGGTTAAAAGTAAAGGGATGGAGAAAAGTATCCCTTGTTAACCCTGATCTAAGGAAACCTAGGGTAGCTATATTAATTTATTTTTTAAGTATTCAGGGTTTAAGTTTTCTTAGCTATCCCCAAAATATTTTTTTATTTATTTAATTTTTTATTTCTTTTCAGCGTAACAGTATTCATTGTTTTTGCACCACACCCAGTGCTCCATGCAATCCGTGCCCTCCCTAATACCCACCACCTGGTTCCCCCAACCTCCTACCCCCTGCCCCTTCAAAACCCTCAGATTGTTTTAATCAGAGTAAAGAGTGGGCAGCGAGGAAATGTCCAGAAAGGGCAAGTCAGCAATGGCAGAGGTTCATCCTGGGATGATTACAAACTGACTGCAGAAAGAAAACCCAATTCTTTCCCACACTGCAGTAATGTGATCCCTGGGACTTGAGGCTGACCCAACTCTTCCGCATGGAGGTCTTCCAGATGCTTCCGTGGATTTCAGCTTTACCTTACATCTCCGCAACACAACCCATTCACATGACAAACATTGTCCACTGCCATCCACGTAACCTTTGTAATCTTCCTGGGTTAGTGGTGATGGGAGTGGTGGTGGGGAGGAGGTAACATGTAGTTCTCTCTATTATTTATTACCTTGAAAGTCAGGTTTGGATCTAAGTGCTTCTAAATGAATGTCTCAATTCAACTCTGCTTTAAAAATCCTACTTCCTGAGGCAATACAGATGCCTTTGACAGTCATGAACAGGAACTAGGAGGGGCAAGAATTTTCTTGCTCAACAGGTATTCTGTCTTTTCCTTTTTTTAAAAAAACTAATTAATTAATTAATTAATTTGACAGAAAGAGATCACAAGGAGGCAGAGAGGCAGGCAAAGAGAGAGAGAGAGGGGGAAGCAGGCTCCCCACTGAGCAGAGAGTCCAAGACGGGACTCGATCCCAGGACCCTGAGCCTAAGGCAGCGGCTTAACCCACTGAGCCACCCAGGCGACCCCTGTCTTTTCCTTTCTTAATGATAAAATAAACTTATTCCCTTAAAGTTATCTGTCATAGAAGTGTGTTGTGTCTTATTCTGCCTGCGGAAACAGTTAATTTGCACCTTGTGAAAATAAGCCCAGGCTTTGAGGACAAGCAGCATGGTGGACACTCGGGGGAGGGGGGAAGTCATGTGGAAAATAGGAAAGATGGGATTAGGAGGGGATTGGGCAAGTTTCATGAAAAGGGGTTTAATATATCCGTTTTAAGGTATTATATGCCTTTCAAGTTACCCTCGAATGAAAGACAAATCTTCGAATAGAGATCTTAGTTATACATTGTCATTCCATTAGTAAAAATTTTAAAATCTTTTTTAAAGATTTTTAAAAATTTATATGTCAAAAAGAGAGAGCACAAGCAGGGGAAGGAGACAAAGGGAGAAGCAGGCTCCTCCATGAGCAGGGTCTCCATTGTAGGACTTGATCCCAGGACCCTGGGATCAGGACCTGAGCTAAAGGCAGACACTTAACTGACTGAGCCACTCAGGCACTTCCATTAGCAAACTCCTATTTTATATTGGGAATTAGGAATTTTAGGACATTTTTAACAGGCTAAGTGATCAGGTAAATCAACATTTTATTTTTTATCTATTTTTTAAAAGATTTTATTTCTTTACTTGAGAGAGAGAGAGAGAGCACAGGAGAGGGAGAAGGAGACTCCCAGCTAAGCTGAGAGCCCAATATGGGGCTTGATCCCAGGACCCTGAGATCATAACCTGAGCCAAAGACAGATGCTTAACCAACTAAGTCATCCAGGTGCCCCCAAATCAACATTTCAATAACTTGTTGGAAAGATTTTTTTAAAAATTCCAATAAAAGATAGTTTCTAAAATTTTCATACTAGCCCTTGGTGGGGGGTGAGGGCTGATAGAAGACATAACATTTTAATGACAAATCAAAATATATTTCTATGTTTTATTATTTTCCCCTCTTTGGTTAAAATAAGTACAATGAATCAATGTAGGCCACAGATTATAGACGGAAATAAACAATATATTCCAGTCGGTCAAGTATATTGACTGAAGACTGACAATGATCAGATTTTTATGGTGAAGTGGTATATGGAAATCCTAAAAGGCACAGTTAGTGATGGAATCATCAAAAGACTCAACAATTATACTGCAGTAGAGCTTATAATTACAGATCTGAGGATTTTAATTATACACTCCTGTTTTTTAACTCAGCTATGAAACAAACATTAAAGGGAAGAAAAAGATGAGTCTATTGAATTAGAAACCAGAATATGTAAATCTTGCTTTATAATTTGAGGTGGCAATTCTGGTATTAATGGATTGTTTTTAAGTATAATAACTTTCAGGAAAGCGCCTATGTTTGCCTTTTGAATAGCAACTACATTTTCAGTTTTTTAAAGTTTCATGTGTGGTGAGAAAACGCATCAAATAGGTAAAATGTATTTAACTGTTGAAAGTACCGGGTTTTTCATTTCTGTACCTATTTGGCAGTTAGAATGAATAAGCAGGAGCCCATTTCTTCTTTTTGTGAGCCTTCCTCACTCAGAAACTATATTAAGATTCTTGTGGTTAGAGTTAGGAGAAATCTTGACCTTAATGAGATTTGTGGCTACAATAATCCAGAACCTTCAGTCTTTTCTGCCTTCCATTGGGTAACATATTCATGGTAGGAATTCAAGTCCCTACAAGCTAGTAGTTTTGGACACATCTGAAACCAGACTACTGTCCAAAGCCAAATGTTCACTATAGTGAGACAGTTTGTATCGAATCAGCCTGTTAAAACTTCCAAATCTTCCTTACCTAGACTCTGTTCTATACAGAGCCCATTTATAATTGGAAAATTTCAATCCTTTCTCATTTTGTCCATTTGGTCAATATTAAAACTGTCCCTATTCTCCTGAAAGTATTTATAGAAATAGAAATGGTTCAAAATAATTAGCTTTTAGTGTGGGTTATTGTTTGGTAAAGAGATTATTTTTTTTTTGTCTTTTTATAACAGTGATCACACTTAGTCATTTAAAAAGTGCCTCTCATGGAACTGTGCATTCCATTAAAGCAGGGATTGGGTTTCCCTTGTTCACAACAGTAATCCAGTGTCTGTGAAGCATTTAATAAGTAAATTTAACTTCAAATCAATGAGAAAGGTCATAAAATGAAGTATTTTCCAGGAAAATAGCTTAAAATATTTTGTACTAAATTGAACTTCCAAACATTTTGAAAACCTATTTACTGTAAAGCAGTTAGAACTGTTTTGAAAACTCTAGGTATCCATTGTATGAGTAGTTCCTGAGTGCCTATTCTGGGTCTATGGTTCTAGATGTTGAGAATGCAATATTAAATAAATATTGAATGAGGCATGTTTATTTATGACCTTTACAGTCTAGTGAGGAAAACTGACAACAACCCTAAGTATAAATAAATAAAATAATGTCAGGTGTGGGGAAAAAAATAAAGTCAGGCAAAGGTGAAGAGAATGGTGTGGAAAAGGGATGATAGTGTGTATTATTTTGTATAGGGTGGTTAGGTAAGTTCTCTTTGAGCAGAGGATGTTTGCCCAGAGACCTGAATGAAGTAAGGGAGGGAACCATGTATATATCTTGAGGTAGAATATTTCAGACCAAGGCAACAGCAAGAACAAAGGCCCTGAGGCAGAAATAGGCTTAGCATATTTAAGGAACTACAAAATCCCAATTTGACTGAAAAGCAGAGTAAGGACAGTTATAAAGTTGATGTTGGAATGTAGTCAGTAACCAGATTGCATAGGTCCTTTTAATCTTGGTAAGTTCTGAAGATCTTATGTTGATCAATGTGGAATTTCCTTGGAAGTTTTGGGGTAAGGGAATATATGTTATTTACATTTAAGAGATTGTGCTGGCTTTTGTGTGAAATAATTGACTATAAAGAGGCAAGAGTGGAAGCAAGGAGACCATTTAGAGATGATGACAGAAGTCCAGGTGAGAGATGAGAGTGGCTTGGTCTAGAATTCAGGTAGTGAGAAATTGGATTTTATAGGCTTTTTCTCTCTGACATTTTATTATGAAAAATTTCAAAGATATAAGAGGGTTGAAAAGTTGGAAAATGAAGGAATAAACTGTCATATACCCATCCCTAGTTTCTATCATTAATATCTTAGCATATCTGCAGTGTCCTACAGCTATCATCCTTGTATTTATCTATCAGTCAATCCTCTTTTCTTTACCATTTCAAAGTAAGTTACAGACAATTACACCCTTTACTCCTAAACACTCTGACAGTTTGCATATATTTTATTTTGCTTATTTTCTTAAGAGATTTATTTATATATTTTAGAGAGCATGAGAGAGAGTGCAGGGGGAGGGGCAGAGGGAGAATGGGAGAAAATCTCAAGCAGACTCCATTCCTAATGCAGGGTTCAATCTCACAATCCTGAGATCATGACCAGAGCTGAAACCAAGCATCAGATGTTTAACTGACTGCACTACCCAGGCACCTCTACATATATTTTTAAAGTGACCCATAGACCAGTTGGATGTAGGGCATAAAGGAAAAACAGAAATCTAGATGGTTTCTAGGTTTTTAACTGGAACAAAACCCCATTGAAGAGGAATGGGGTTGAGGAGGAAAACTAAGTGCTTTGTTGCACACCTGTTGAGATTGAGATCAAATAGACATCCAGGAAAAGTAGGCAGGTAGATTAAAATATTTGACATTGGCTCTAGTGAATCAATTTGGAATCACTAGCTTGAATAACACCAGCACTGACCTCTGCAGAGTCAAAATTCCAAGTATAGCTTGACTCCCCCAAAACTTAACTACTAATAACTTACTATTGGCCAGAAGACTTACTGATAACATACACAGTCGATCAACATATTTTTTTGTGTTCTATATGTTATATACTGTTTTCTTACAATAAAGTAAGCTAGAGAAAATCATAAGGAAGAGGAAATACATTTATAGTCCTGTGCCATATTTATTGAAAAAAATCTGTGTGTAAGTGGACCCTTGCAGTTCAAGCTCATGTTGCCTAAGGGTCAACTATGTTCACAGCTTGGGACTCAATGAAATCACCTAGGGAGCAAGTGTGGATACATGAGAGAAGAGAAAAAAACTCAAGGTCTGAGCCTGGGGGTGCTCCAACATTTGGAAGGTAGAAAGAGGAAGTGGATTGAGAAAATGAGACTGAGCAAGAGCAGTAAGGTAAAAGGAAAATCAGAAGAGTGGAGGGCTTTCAAGAGCATAAGAAGGTGTATTTCAAGGAGGGATTGAGGCAGTATGGCCAAGCTATTGCGGTCATGACGACTGATTACTGATCACAGAAGCTGGCACCATGTCAATCGTGAGAACTCAGATGGCTAAGTGCCTGGCACACAGCAGGTGTTCGATGAGTGAAGGCATGGAGATCTTTGGTGATCTTGATAAGTGGAGTAGTTCAGTGCAGTAATGGAAATGAAAGTCTGATTGGAGACGCTTCAAGAGAATCAGAGGTGAGGAAAGTGAGCAAAGACAATATTCAAAGAGTTTTCCTAAGAAGCAAAGCAGAGCAGAGAACCTGGACAATATCAGGAGGAGTTTGTAAAATCCAGATACATTTTCTTTTTGAATAATAAAAAATACTATAGCATGTTTTATGCTGCTGATAATAATCCAGTAGAGAGAGGAGAAAATCAACAGTGCAGGAGGTAGTAGCAAAAATTGCAGAGTGATGTCCTGTGCAAGCAGTGGGTAAAGAGCTTGATGTTAGAAGCACGGTTTGGGGGGTGCCTGGGGTGGCTCAGTTGGTTGAGCATCTGCCTTCAGCTCAGGTCATGATCTCAGCATCCCGGGATCAAGCCCCAAGTCAGGCTTCCTGCTCAGCAGGAAGTCTGTTCCTCTCTTCCTTTGCTCCTCCTTCCCACTTGTGCTCTCTCTCTCACTCAGTCTCTCTCAAATACAATCTTGAAAAGCAAAACCAAACAAAATCCCAAAAAACAGAAGCACAGTTTGGGGGCACCTAGGTGGCTCAGTTGGTTAAGTGTCTGACAGTTGATCTCAGCTCAGGTCTTGATCAGGAATTCAAGCCCGGCTTTGGGCATGGATTGTTCTACAGAAACAGGGAGGAATACAGAATATAAGGGGACATATGCAAATAGGTTAATGGAAATAGTGTTTGCATGTTCCTTCTCTTGCCCATCCAACAAAGATTTATTGAGCATTTACTTGTGCCAAGCAGTACTTTAGGAAGTGGGACTTCAGCAATGAATAAACAGACAAAAGCCTCTGCCTTCACAGGGCTTAAATTCTAATGGGAGGAAGATAAGCTATGTAGTTGAGTACATCAGATGCTGCCAAGGTTATGGAGCAAAATAAAGCAGTGAAGGGAATAAGGAATTCCATAAGAAAGTCATTTGTAATTCAAAAAATGATAATCAATGATTTTAAATAGACCGGCCAGTGGATATTTTCTTTTGATTGCTTCTACTTTTCTCAGTGAAATAGAAAAATGAAGCCAGCAGCAGAGACTGGGACAGGGAAGAAGCCATCAGGAGTGCTGGAAATTGGAGGAAAGAGAAGCTGTGTACAATGAAAAATGTGGAAGTTGAAGGGAACATTCAGAAAAGGGGTGGAGGTTAGAAAGGAGTTTCTTAATGACAAACTGAATTCTCGAGAGTACACGGGGAGGTTTGGGGGGTATTGGGTGGAATGAGCCATTGTCCCAATGATAAAGACTGAATTCTCAGGGTGACTAGGTGAGCTGTGATGGGAGGTGTCCTGAGGCTCTCCTACAGGAGGCAGGATGTGCATAATGGACACTGAGCATAACGGACTACCTGAGGTTGGTCTCTGCAGCAGTTCCCATCATTGGTGCCATCACTGTTACTAAGGGGACTGTAGGGGTGGGCATCCCACTGGGAACAGCAAGAGTTCTTTGTGGTTCTCTTAAAACTTGCTGTGATCAGTGTCACAGGGTTGGAGGGAGGGCAACCCTCCCAGGAACTACTACATAGGAATCCATTAATTTAAATCTATTTACAGAAAAAAAATGAATAATTATCCTGTTCAAAGTCAATAGTTATATTGAAAGGGCAACAAAGCAAAACAAAACACAAACCAAAATTTCCTGCTATTCACATTTGAAAAGTTAATCGGAAATTAACATCACTGGGTGCCTGATTGGCACACCTGATGGAGCCTGCAACTTTTGATCCCGGGGTCGTGAGTTCAAGTCCCATGCTGAGCATAGAGATTACTTAAAAAAATGGGTGGGTGGGGTGAGGACTTGAACAAACATTTCTCCGAAGAAGACATACAAAGGGCCAAAAGGTATGTGAAAAAATGTTCTATGTCACTAATTATCAGGGAAATGCAAATCAAAACTTCAACAGATATTACCTCATACTTGTCAGGATCATTACTATCTAAAAAACAAAAAGGGGTGACTCGGTGGCTCAGTGGGTTAAGAGTCTGCCTTTGGCTCAAGTCATGATTCTAGGATCCTGGGATCAAGCCCTGCATCAGGCTCCCTACTCAATGGGGAGTCTGCTTCTCCTTCTGGCCCTTTCTCCCAATTTGTGTTCTCTCTGTCTCTCTCAAATAAATAAATAAAATCTTAAAAAAAAAAAAAATCTTAACCCCTCCCCCCCAAAAGACAGCAAATGCTGGAAGGATGTAGAGAAATCAGAAATCTTTTGCACTGTTAATGGAAATACACAAAGGTGCAGTCACTGTGGAAAACAGTATGGAGGTTCCTCAAAAAGTTAAAAATAGCACTACCGTGTGACTCAGCAGTCCCGCTTCTGGGTATAGCTGAAAGATTCACTTCTGAGTTGCCCCCAGTGACCTGGTCTTCTGCCCCAACCTTGCCTTAAAATCTCATTTCTTTCTATTGCCAGAAGAAACGGAGGAGAGGCTTGAATCATTCAATACGACATTCTTAGAATATTCTAATGTGTGATGAAATATTTAGTGTAGGCATCTGCTGGCCAAATGAAAACGAGAATTGAGGCAATTATCTGGGTTATTCAAGCTAAAGAACAATTTTGCTTCAAATAGTATATAACTGGGGAAAAGTGATTTTAAGAAAAGCTTTAATTTCCTAGAAAATAATCTCAAACTCTTCACATGAAGAAAATCTTAAACTCTTTCACCTGGAGAAAACCACGGAGGTATTTGTAATACATATTTCGGGGGAGTATTTACTCCTTAACTGTACAACTCGCACCATCCTCCACAAGATGGCATGCAAGTTTCTAACATACTTCAGCGAGTAGTCCTGCTTTTGACTACATCATCTTGCCACAAGCAGTAACACTGAATGATTACACAATAAATTTTTTCTCTGGCCTCACAAATCGCAAAGGTATACATTCTAACAATGCTTTCGGTAGGTAAATGTAAATATATGCATTATTCACGTGTACTTATTTGAAGGCGATGCTCATGGAAATCAGTAATTGAAACCTATTTACACGAGGCAAATTTGGCAATGACCAGCCTGTTCCAAGTCCACACTGTACTGAAGATCTGACAAGACGAGACAAAACAAACAAAAATGTTCTGCTGTTCATGCTGAAAAGACACTTTTAGGAGAGTAAGACAGGAGTCGGAAAGAAAATATTTGTTTTTTGAGGAGGGGGGAGGATTTATTTCATCCTGTTAAAGTATTCCTGAAAACATTTTCTGGGACAACTAGGAACTAGCATGGCAATTCATCTCGAATATGACTGTGGAACCTTAACTTGGCTGTGATAGTAGTATCACCTGGTTTGTTTTTCACAAAGCACAGCTGCCAGGGGCCCTCCTCAGATTAATTAAATCAGAATTTCTGGAGGTGGAATCCAGGCATCAGTATTTTTAAAAAGCTCCGCAGACATTCTAATGGCTCCTTAGGCACAGACATTCTCTGACAGCACTGGGACTGCTTTCTCACTAGCTAGTGGCGGGTGTCACGAAGAGAATGTGGCCCTTTACCCACCTGGGCTCACAGTCTTTCTCAATGTAATGCTCCCAGTAGATTTACCGATCAATTGAGAGTTGAAACGAAGCCTATTTGCTCTCAGAATTACCAAAGAATTTGGACAGAATTAAATGCTACTCACGTATAAGGTAGCTGGTTTCTTAATGTGCTAGCTGACACTGCTTTCTAGCATGATCGGGCCAATCTACTGGTTCAGCTGTTACAATGAAGGGAGTTGTAGAGGCTGGAGTGAATAATATCCTTGCTTTTCTTGGATACCTGGCTACCATTTCTGCTTGTGGCTCCCTACGCCTGTGTGGTGTTCCCCACTTCCTTGTGCTTTTGGTTCCTTCAGCAAGAGGGGGAGGACTGTCCTCTGACTTTTCTTTCACTTCAGAGGGCAGGAAGTACTTGGAAATTTATGTCCCTAGGGTACCCTTAAATGTTGATTGAGGGGTGAGGAGTAGGTAGTCACGCTTCATTTTCCTTGGGTGGGGACTACTCGGTGTAAGGGCCATAGCTCCCTTGTGGAATCAGGCTGAAATTATTCTGAAGAATTCAGATGTTACACTTTTGCCTGCCTTCCTCTCCTGCTCTGTCCTGATCCCCCCACTTCCACCCTCGTTTTCTTGGAACATTTAATTAGTAAGTCACTTGCCCACAGATTTTCATCTCAGGATTTGTTTCTAGGGACCCCTAAGACAGATGCCAAAACCTAAGGTCAGGGGGCTCCAGGAACATCTGTATAAACTCGGCTTAAAATTATGCAGTTAGACCTTCTGGAGAGAACCTGTGAGAGAATGAATGACACTGGTGTGTTCCCCTCCAGGAAAAATGTGGGACCTAAATAGACTATGGGGTTCATGTGTCAGAAAGGATAGGATGTGCTGTATCAGTAGACCTCACACTTGATGACACTGTGAAATTATCCAGAGTTTTAAAAGATACAGATGCCCAGGTTAAACCCCCAAGGGTCTGATTTCATAAATCTGAGATGTGGTCTGGACTTTGGAACATTTAAACTCTCCAAGTGAATCCATTGTACAGTCAAGGTGGGGAGTCACTTTAAAAGAACCAACTTTAGAACACATAAAAATCTCTCTGCCTAGCTTGTTAAAAATTCATATTCCCAGGCCTCTAGGCCTGACATATTCTGAATCAAGTAGGTCTGCATATCAAATAAATATTTTGGGGGCGCCTGGGTGGCTCAGTGGGTTAAAGCCTCTGCCTTCAGCTCGGGTCATGATCCCAGGGTCCTGGGATCGAGTCCCGCATCAGGCTCTCTGCTCAGCGGGGAGCCTGCTTCCTCCTCTCTCTCTCTGCCTGCCTCGCTGCCCACTTGTGATCTCTTTCTGTCAAATAAATAAATAAAATCTTAAAAAAAATATTTTTGGAAATTGTCCTACCTATATAAAATAGAGCAGTATAATGAATTCCCATTGAATTCTCAGCTTTAACAACTCATAGGTGAAGGTTTTTAATATTTATTTGGTCCATGAGCCACAGGCTGAAAAACATTGCAAAATGGTTTGTAAAGTTGGATTTTCAGATGCCGTAATGGCTACCAGGTGAACCTTAAACACCTGGGTAAGTCTAACATCTGGCTTGGTTCAGAATGGCAAATCAGAGGCGCCTGGGTGGCTCAGTGGGTTAAAGCCTCTGCCTTCGGCTCAGGTCATGATCCTGGGGTCCTGGGATCGAGCCCCACATCCGGCTCTCTGCTCAGCAGGGAGCCTGCTTCCTCCTCTCTCTCTGCCTGCCTCTCTGCCTACTTGTGATCTCTGTCTGTCAAATAAATAAATAAATCTTTAAAAAAAAAATAAAAGAATGGCAAATCAGTTTCAATCTGCATATCATCTGTGATTGAAGGATAGATGCTCTAAGGAGTGCTGAGAAGGATTCTGAGGCTAAGTCTAGGTTCAGCTAGCAAAGACGCTATAGTGGGTACTTGCATAGAGGTCCCTAACTTCTGCTAGTCATTGGGACAATGGATTACATGTGGTTGTTAAGACTTTGTTCTAGGAAGAATGACTTTAATAGGCCAGTATAAGTGTATAGATAGCAAGCTATTCCTATTGCATTTAAACTGAATGTAAGAGAGAGCTCTAATACTCTGGAGGAAAGTAAAAGTGATCTCGTGTGAAACTCCAAGGCTTTCAAGGGCAAATATCAATCCCATGATGCTTTGGCTAAAGACAATGCTCACAGTGAGGTGTTACTAGTTTCTGCATCGTTCTAGGATGAAAATGCAAGGTTACACTAACATAATTAACAATTAGCCTAGAATCACATCTGTGCTTATAGTTTAAAAATATTTTCTTGAAAATCTCTCTCTTCTATAAAAGGTATTATAGTTGATCACCAATTAGCTGTTGGTTGTTCTTTTAAAAAACCCAGAATATCTTGTTGTATAGAAAAAAAAAATGAGCCTAGATCATATTTCTATACTAATTTCCTTCAAGGAAACATTGCCTTGGTTCAAAGTATGAAAGTAGACACAGTGTATCAGTACAAGAGATCAGATTCTTGTGTTAGGAAGTCCAGGTTAAAGTATTTAGGCTTATCAGATAAATTCAAATCAAAACCGCATTGAGATACCACCTTACACCAGTTAGAATGGCAAAGATTAACAAGACAGGAAACAATAAATGTGGGAGGGGATGTGGAGAAAGGGGAGCCCTCTTACACTGTTGGTGGGAATGCAAGTTGGTGCAGCCACTGGAAAACAGTATGGAGATTCCTCAAAAAATTAAAAATAGAGCTACCCTATGACCCTGCAATTGCACTACTGGGTATTTACCCCAAAGATACAGATGTAGTGAAAAGAAGGGCCCTATGTACCCCAATGTTCATAGCGGCAATATCCACAATTGCCAAACTGTGCAAAGAGCCAAATGCCCTTCAGTAGATGAATGGATAAGGCAGATGTGGTCCATATATACAATGGAGTATTACACCTTCATCGGAAAGGATGAATACCCAACTTGTGTATCAACATGGACGGGACTGGAGGAGATTATGCTCAGTGAATATGTCAAGTAGAGAAAGTCAATTATCATATGGTTTTACTTGTGGAGCATAAGGAATAACATGGAGGACATTAGGAGAAGGAAAGGAAAAGTGAATTGAGGGAAACTGGAGGGGAAGATGAAGCATGAGAGACTATGGACTCTAAGAAACAAACTGAGGGTTTTGGAAGGGAGGGGGTGGGGGTTTGGGTGAGCCTGGTGGTGGGTGTTAAAGGGGCCACAGATTGCACGGAGTACTAGGTGTGGTGCATGAGCAATGTATCTTGGAATACTGAAAAAATACAATTAAATAAAAAAAATAAAGTATTTAGACTTTCCCACTTTCTGGCTTTGTGACCTTGGGCAGCCTTAACTCTCAGTACCTCAGTATCTTTGTCTGTAATGGAGTTACATTTACCCCATTTACCCCAAGGCGAATGTGAAGTTTATTTTTTTATTTTTATTTTTTTTTAAAGTATCTAGCATCTTTTTTTTATTTTGAGGTGTTTTAAGATTTTATTTATTTATTTGTCAGAGAGAGAGGAGCGAGAGTGAGCACAGGTAGACAGAGTGGCAGGCAGAGGCAGAGGGAGAAGCAGGCTCCCTGCCAAGCAAGGAGCCCGATGTGGGACTCGATCCCAGGACGCTGGGATCATGATCTGAGCTGAAGGCAGCTGCTTAACCAACTGAGCCACCCAGGCGTCCCGAATGTGAAGTTTAAATGAGGTAATACATTGAAGGGCCTAGAATCGTGTCTGGCAGGTAGGGCTTAATAAATATTAAATCAGGTCATGAGTATTATTCTGTGATCACAAACTCTGTTATTTCCCTCCCACCACCTTTCTGACTACTCTTTCTTATTTTCTTTTCTGGTTTATCCTCCTCTGTTGGACCTTCAACTGTTGGAAACTTCTCAAGGCTCCATCTTTCCTTCCCCTATTCCTCTCTCCTTTCTTCCCTCCCTCCCTTCCGTTCCTGTCTTCCCATCGCTCCCCTTCTTTCTCCTTCCCTCCTCTCCCTTCTTTTCCTCTGCAAACCAATTGTTCTGTCACTACGTCCTCACCCACCAAGATTCTTCAACCCCCTACCCAGAACATTCAAAAACACGTTTAAGTATGATGTGTTAAAAATAGAAATCTATACTGCCTTTCTCCCAGGAAGACGGTCTCCATGCGACAGGCAGTATAGCACAGTATCTCCCGAGTCGGAAAGACCTGGTTTGAGTGTCAGCTGAACGCACTCGCTATTTCGAGACCATTTCCTTAACATCTGTAACCCGCAGCCTACCCCACTGAAAGATGGGGCTCGGGAGAGGATACACCTCATAGCATCGTTTTAAGGGTTCAATGAGAGAATTCGTGAAAAACGCCGAGCAGAAAATCTGGGTTATCACAGTCATTATTTTATGAGCACGGATGCTCACAAGACAGAAGAATCTAGCCAGGCTTCCTGTGTAGCAGTCTCAAGGCAGTGAGACCCTAATTCTCCTCATTGGGTTTGGCCTGCAATTCGGGCTCTGACATTTCCAATTCCCTGGCTTCTCCAAGAACAAATAGTCATGAACAAGCCTTTCAGAGAAGGGAATAAAATGGATTTTGAAGATAAGTCCATCCAGAAGGGCAGAAGTCTCCCCTGCTCTCCACTCTCCCCTGTAAGCTTTCATCATGTCTATGAGCCTGGGAGTGGGGCCACCACTGTTATTCGTATGGCTAGTAAAGAAATACTAGTCAATGGCATTATTGCAGATAAAACAGGGGAAGAAAACCCAAGTTGCCAGGCCCCACAGAGAGTTAATTTCTCATCCCTTGGACTGCCTTCCTGTTCAGGGGATCGTTCATTTGGGTGGCTTTCCCAGGGATGGCCCTGGCTGCCTAGCAACCACCAGCTCCCACCTTCCCCAAACAACAGCAGCAGGAGTTGTTCATATCAGCACCATCGTGTTTTTTTTTTTTTAAGACTATCATTTTATGAAAAATTAAACCTCATAAAAATACAGCTTCTCAGTATATGCTGATGCCAAACAATTGTTGACAACGGCGTGATACTGAAATTGAATTGGGAGCTGCCAATTCTTGAGTGGCTACAAACAGAAATATGGGTGTCTTTTAAAAGGATCATATATATTTGTACCTAACCAGACCGGGAGCTTGCAAGCCCTCTCAGGGAGTGTGACCACCAACCATTCTCTGACCTCCTGCATGGAAAGACCATCATTTTATTCCTGGGTTTTCCTTGGAAGTAAAGATGTGATGGATTTTTCTACAGTTCTATGCTAATATTTTACAACACCGTTGAACAGAAAAAGCAGAAATCAATTCCATCTTAGTTATATGTGTAGAAACTGATGGTATGAATCTAAATTAATCAGAACACGATGATTCATCAGAAAATTGATAGATTAAAAGGTCACTAATTTTTCCAAATGATTTTTAGACTGCTTTGCAATCCTTCTGGGTTTAATCTTCTCGATTAAATTATCTCTGGGTCTACACAATTATTAAGTCAATAGGCTCAGTATAATTAACTCCTGATATTAATCCCCTCATGGATTTTTGCCCCAGCTTTTTCTAATCATCTGTTTCTTACCTAGTCTAGAAACCTTGACCTCACCTGCCTTCACTGGAAAAAAAAAATTGTCTTAGGCAGTGCAGAGAGGCATTATGTTAAGCTCAGCTCTCAGACCAGGAGTGAGCCACCTGAACTTTGTAAGCCTCAGTATTCCTATCTGTGAAATGGGGGTGATATCAAGACCTATGACAGAGTTATGAGAATTAAAGAACAATGTATTTGAGGCATGTAACAGAATAACTGGTAGGTAGTATGACTCAAAGTCAATAAGATGCTAAGAAAAACACATTTTTAAAAAATGATTTTGTAATTTATTTGAAAGGGAAACAGAGAGTGTGAGCTGGAGAAAGAGAAAGAATCTGAAGCTGACTCTGCACTGAGTGTAGGCCCAATGTGGAGCTGGATCCCATGATGACAGGGTCATGACCTGAGCTAAAACCAAGAGTCTGCTGCTCGACTGAGCCATCCAGACACCCCGCTAAGAGAAACATCTTGACGAAGTTATTGCACATAATGCACATAAAATAAGATGAACAGATCCTCCAGTATTTCAGGTTTTGTCTTCTACAGGTTTGCCCCCCAACGCCCAAAACAACCATGACTTCAGCACCACCAAACAAACAAAATAATGTCTAAGTTCTCAGGAAACAGCACGTTTCTCTCCACATAATTCCTTTTTATTTAATTGTAGCTTTGGATGAAGTAAGAGAGAAATGTTCAGGTAACAGATCAAATGTAAGAAAATCTATTTTTCATAAGGGCAGATTGTTTGTCTGAAGTCATGTGGATGGAGTATCATTGCATCACCATCGTTATTAGTAAACCTTTAATGAGCACTTACCACATGAGGGAAGAGAAGAGTGTGGGTGGCCCAGAGCATGAAGAGATTTCAGGCCTGCTTCCTGGGGGCGTGAATAATCTCTCTAGGAAACTAGTCAGTGTCTCTGCAGTATTTTACTTCTTCTTTCCCATCTAATCAACAGTACTTCCTTTCTCTGGAGGGCTCCGGCTTCACAACCAACAGCATTGCAACAATTTCTACAGCAGCAGTTTTTTAATTTTTTATTTTTTATAAACATATATTTTATCCCCAGGGGTACAGGTCTGTGAATCACCAGGTTTACACACTTCACAGCACTCAGAGTGACACTAGAAGGTGAACACCACTACTGGCTTTTCATTCACGCAAAACACTATCCTTTGGTTTCTGTTTGCCACTTCGAGAATATTTCCCCCACTGGCTTTCATGTGCAATGAAGATGCTTTTGGCATTGCCTCTGGTAGGAAATCATTACTAAAACTATGGTTTCCCATTGCTTGTTTGGGTACGAGGTGTGGCTAGTTGGGGCCCTCTCTGCATCACCCCCTTCCTCCCGAGCCAAGCACCAAAATGATTTCAGTAGTGATGTTTTCCACCTGCTGTGGAAGTGGGCGGGGATTTTCATCTGGATCGCTGGGATGCAGAATTCATCCAGAGTGTAATTCGGCAACTTTGAAAAGTACCGATTGACATTTTCTTTTATTTCCTCCACATCTGCCAAATGCATAGCCATTGGGCTCATAATTATCATTCCTATTTTTATTTTTATTTATTTAATATTTATTTATTTATTTGACAGAGAGAGGGACAGATCACAAGCAGGCAGAGAGGCAGGCAGAGAGAGAGGGAAGCAGGCTCCCTGCTGAGCAGAGAGCTCGATGCAGGACTTGATCCCAAGACCCTGGGATCATGACCTGAGCCGAAGGCAGTGGCTTAACCCACTGAGCCACCCAGGCGCCCTATCATTCCTATTTTTATAATGGTTTTAATAACCACCCTTTTCAGTCACCTGGTCTACATCAAAGCACTTCCTAGGAAGAGGAAATTTCCCAAGTGTTAACTTTTCAATAAAACAGAGTCAGGGGGTGCCTGGGTGGCTCAGTGAGTTAAAGCCTCTGCCTTCAGTTCAGGTCATGGTCTCAGGGTCCTGGGATGGAGCCCTGCAATGGGTTCTCTGCTCCGTGGGGAGCCTGCTTCCTCCTCTCTCCCTGCCTGCCTCTTTGACTACTTGTAATCCCTGTCTATCAAATAAATAAATAAAATCTTAAAAAAAAAAAAAAAACCAGATTCAGGATTCAAAATGGAACATGCTTTCCCTGTCCACATCATAAAGTTAGCAGGAGACGAGCACTCCTAAATTTGTATTATCTCTGTGTATTTTAGGGTAGAAAAGTGAAAAGTCTTGATCCATATTCCTTTACTCCCAAATCCCTCTGCCCCGTGTTTATCTGATCTCATCAATATTGCTGGGGATAATAGACTGTGCCCATCACAGTTTCCTTTGATTTTGGCCTGGTATACCTCCTGGGAAAATGATTAGGTATGTTCTAAGCTATTTATCAATCTTAGGAATTGCTAACAAATAGGAATAAAAGTTATTAATGGAGTTTAAGAAGTTAACATTTTCTTTGGTAAGTGAAAACTAAAGCTTTTCCTTTTTTCTTATGTTTGAAATGAGAGCAGCTGATGTTGAACGGAAGCTCTGTTTGCAGAACTAGAATAAATAATTATTTGGCTGAAAATTTTTTTAAAGATTATTTATTTATTTATTTATTTGGCAGAGATCACAGGTAGAAAGGCAGGCAGAGAGAGAGGAAGGGAAGCAGGCTCCCTGCTGAGCAGAGAGCCTGATGTGGGGCTCGAGGTGGGGCTCCATCCCAGGGCTCTGGGATCAGGACCTGAGCTGGAGGCAGAGGCTTTAACCCAATGAGCCACCCAGGTGCCCCATTTGGCTGAAGGTTTGCCTGGATTCTCACTGAAGTTCTATGAAGAGCTCACCATTCCTGAATTTTCTTCTTAACTTCAGAATTTCTAGGGTCACTAGTGAGAATAAAAGAAATTTTGGATGCCTCACTGATTTTTTATCAATTCCTTCTCTTTAAAGGAAGTCTCAGAGCTGTGGAAATGCTTGTCCAAATCTTGATGGAAGAGTTTTCAGAAAGGCTCATTTCTTCTTTGCCTTCCTCAACTAACTCTCCAGCACTCGGCTAGACCAAACATAATTTGAAGTCTTTCTGGCTGCTTGCCAGAAAGAAGGATCTTGTTCACACCTTATTCCTTCCATTCTCTTGTACTTGAGACTTCCCAGGATTATTAAAAAATCACCTTTATTCTCGAAAGTTGACTGGCTTTTTGATTTCTGTCAAAGGCTAGCTCATGAATAATCACCTTCATATAGGAAAAGTTAGGAAATTAGAGGAAAATTGAAAACTGGTTTAATTTTTAGGATAAATAGAAGGAGAATAGTAATTTTGATCTCAGTGATCAGTACATTTCAAGTTAAAATACAGTGGTTTTTTTTCCTGAAAGTGTTACCAATCGTCTCAGTTTGCCTGGGACTAGGAAATTTCCAGGGATGTGTATGGGACTTTTGGTGCTAAATTGGATAGTCCCAGGCAAACTGGGACCGTTGGTGCCTCCAGGTCACAGTCTATGGACATGAGTATTCATCTTCCCATTCGAGTGCATTTGCTTCCCCCATTTCGAGCACTATCCTCTCTCAAACTCACAAGTATCTCTGCTAAAACAAAAGCCTTCTAATCATCTAACCATCCTAATATTTCCACGTAGTCATTAAGTTGTTTTGAAGTGTTCTTACACCTCTTCCTTGCCATTTGTCAATCAATTTTTAATACTGAAGAGTAGATGCTTGAATGGAGGAGCCTATAGCCGTTGCTTTGTTTGCTCTCCCAGGCTAAGGATTTTTCTTCGCTTTTTCTATTATTAATGGGGATTAACAGGTTTTTCTGAGTTCCTTTCAACTGATTTGACTAATTTGGTTCCTAACAAAGTATCAGTTATTTCTTCCTGTTAAAATAACTGGTTTGACTGACAGTTTAACTAAATGAATCGATTGTTTGTAGCTGGTAGTTGAGCCCCAAAGAGTGCTTCTGCGAGTGTGAGGTCCTAGCTGTCTTTCTGCAGCCTTTCCCAGCTTCTCCCTAGTCATTCAAGTGGTTGATCTTGGAGGACTATTTACTGCTGGGAATCTAAAGGTTTTCCTCATCAATGTCCACAATAAGGATCCTATTCACAGCCGCAGGTAAACAAACAGAATAAATTCCTTTAACTCGACCTTAAACTGGAATGGAATATGAAAATGTAGTCTCTGACCCTCATTAGTGACATTTCCATTAGAATGAAATGGTTTTTTTTTCTTTCCTTTTCTTTTTTGCTAAAAAGGAAAATAAACAAGTAAGGGATAAGCAATCAAGATATAAGATTCCAAAGAAAAGACTTCCTTGCAAATGGAAAGGAAACTCATTTTTAATAGTTTTGATAAAATATAACAAGATGTTATTAGTGCAAAATGTTCTTAGCCTCAGATGTGGCTGGATTAACTCTCAGTACCCATAAGGAAAATTCTAGTTAAAATGATCACTACATAGTTTATAAAGTTATACTAGGGGTTGGCAATTTTAAGAAGTTGGTTCTTAAAATAGGGGGATAAGAGCACAGTGCTTAAGCATACAGGCTCCAGAGCTAGATAAGCTTGGGGTCAAATCCTCTCAGCCAGCTTGATACTGACTTCTGAAGGTTACTTTCTTAAAAATCTCAGTCCCAGCATCTGGATGTTGGAGACAAAATTGGTTCCCTACTTCTGGGGACAGCTATGAAGAATAAATGAGTAAACACATGAGAGGTGCTTAGCATTGTGTCTAAACTCTAAGCAAATTCTCCATAAATGGGCTACCCATTAACATCATTATCCTAGTTTACCTTGTCATGTTACTACTTCTAGCTCCTACCCTCTATCACCATGAGAGGTAGAAAAAAAAATACACACCAGGCAAATGGTACTCTAATAGTCTTTTCTTTTAAAACAAGTTTACTCGTGAGGTGCCCAAGTGGCTCCGTCGGTTGAGTGACTGCCTTCGGCTCAGGTCATGATCCACAGAGTAGGGCTCCTGCTCTGTGGGGAGTCCACTACTTCCTCTCCCTCTCCCACTGCCCCCCAACCCATGTTCGCTCTCTTTCTTAAATACATAAATAAAATCTTAAAAAAAATTTATTCAGTATTGAAAATGCTGTCTTGAGTATTACTTCTAAAATCTCAACTCTGCACAATAGAGCTGACATCACACACGGGAAGAAATTCCAATTGGGAAAACCATTAGAGCATGCCAAGCAACAGACAGGGGTCACTCGGGGAGATTCAACTTTTGAATTCGATCCGTGGAATGTTTACTTTCAGTTGACAAAGGTGGAGAATTGTTCTCTGGAAATTTTATCTCCTATACTATGCTATTCTTATCATCTACTAATATTGTCTTCTCCGCAAGACTGAGTTTCTCCAAGGCAGATAGCAGATTGTCTTCATTTTTAGAACCCCTCCCAGAAGCACACAATAGCTTGATAACCATCTGTTGCTTAACTCTTTGCAAGACCAACACTGTTCACTTGCGGCTGCTACAGAATGACCCCCTTAGCTCTGTTGATGCAGAATGAACAGACGGTGTTGAACCTCTAGAGGTAAGAAATAGAGTTTTGTTCAAGCGCAAGTTAGGACGGTTGCCCCGGGAAAACAGGCTCTTCACCGGGAAGGAAGAGTTTCAGGGAATGAACGGTTTTCACAGGGTTATGTACTTTGTTGCATGTAGTGAAAGTTCAGAAAATAAGAGATTATATGGAGACAGGAATCACGAGTTTTAATGTTAAGGCGTGCAGGCTGTAGGATCAGTGATCCGTTATGTTAAGGATAAGATGGTTTTCATTCTGGCTACTCAGGTACAAAGCAGGTGCACAATGTATGTTTGGTGGGCCATAAATCAGGCTTTTGGTTTAAACAAAGTTTAGGTACAATCATGCTGACTTAGGAAGAAGTCTAAAATGGCCTTTAGGCTTTTCTTTCCTCCGCTCTCCATGTTGCATGACTTTGTAGCTCATCTTCTCAGATCTAAAGCCCTCCCTCTCTTCTGTCTGCTCCAGGTCCGTATTTTTGTGAGAGAGAATCTGATTGGGCTTTCTGGGGTCAGTCCTTCACTTCCTGTCCAATCAGCTGCGTCTGAGGCTTAGGTTGGCTCAGACTATGTAGTGTGTGAGGCTTCGTGGGTGGTCATCTTCAGCGCATCTGCAGACTTAAGCCATTTTGATAGAGGCTGTCAATGTCCCACCCCTACGTCCTCAGGTCTTAAAATTTCAGTGGCCTGATTTCCAACCGCTAGTATCTGCATTTCTTGGCTTGAGAAATTATCTGGGGTCTGACATCTGCCTCGCACCACCCCCCTTCCCAGTGTTGGAGGTGTTGGAGAAATGCTGCCCTCCCCCACGAGCTCCCAACCAGTGATTGAAGAGAATTGGTGTATGATTACTCCAGCTGCTTATCCTACTGGGGGAAATTTTTGCATGCATGTTATATCCTGTTTTCTGCAGTTCTCTAGTGATAACTAAGCTCTAGTTAGCCCCAGTGGTAACTAACTTGATTCCCTTCCCTGTGTCCTTTCCCCCATGCCACATGGCTCTGAATTACGGCCCAAATAAACCACTTGCACTCAAATCCTCATCTTGGCTTCTGCTTCTGGAGGAAACCCAGTCCAGACAGCCACCATCCTCTCCTATGTGAATTACTGCCCAGACCTCTTAACTGGACTTGCTTTCACTCTTACTCCTCCAATAGTCAGCAGAGCAGCTAGAATTAATTATTAAAAAAAAAAAAAAAAAAAAAAGAATGTCAAATTGGGTCATATTCCTTCTCCAGGTAATATCCTCCTCTGATTTTTCTTTTACATTTGGAATGCAATCCAGACTTCTCACCTCACCCCCAAGACCCTCTTTTCTCTTTCTCTTTCCAATCTCCTCTCATTCCTTTGTCCCAATTGTCTATGACGCTACAGCTGAACGAATAAGCTGCCTGTCTCAGGACTTCTGTCCTTGCCTGTTTCAGGACCTGACCATTAGACATTGTTTTTATCACATCAGTTTTCATTTCCTTAATAATATGTCTATTTTAGTTTTTATTTTTCTTTTCCACTTGTTTGGTGCTTGTGTCCCAGCTCTGATGGTAAATTCCATTAAGGCGGGACTTCACTGCGGCATTTACAGTACCCAGCACAGTTCCTGGCACGTAGTTGGTGCTCAATAAATGCTTGTTGAATGAAAGGATGGGTGCTCAATAAATGTTTGTTGAATGAAAGGATGGGTGGATTACTCAAAAAGAAGGACAGTGACTCATGACCTCATTACAATGTTTTTATTTATGGTTTTCTCCCCGTTGAGGTTGATCGCCCACTCCCCATTCTCTTATCCTACTTATCCATGAAGGCCCAGAATAAAGATTCCTCTTCTAGAAAATTTTCCCTAAACCAGAGAGTTTTGTTTTTGCTACCAGCTAACATAATATGATTAATGAAGGTATTTTGTTGATAAACAATTATACACAGTGCCTACATTTTGAGTCAGTTTCTTAATTCTAATGCATGGGTCATAATTCACCCTTTATCTTTTTCATCCCTATGTAATAAAGTAATTTTGAAAATGACAGCATGAGGCAGTTTGCAAGGAAATGTGCTGTTTTGTTACAGAGCACGGGACTGTGGTTCTTGCTGCCACTGTGCGAAGACAGCTGGGTTCACGCCAGTCCTTCTCCGTGAAGTCTTGTGACTGTGACCAGCAGCGTGCAGCAATTCCAGGGACTGCCTGTCTCCGTGGCATTCTTGACAACTAACCTTTCTGTGATCAGCATCTGATTAGGTGGGCTACAATGGGATGGGGTGGAATTCAAGAATTCAAGTGAGTAGAGAGCAGAGGTATTGCTATATTTATTGGCTCAGTGGGGGTGGGCATGTGGCTGATCATCACCTTGACACTTGTTCAGTCTCATATTCTGGTCCTCAGAAGTGACCTATCGAAAGCGGGGTTTCCCAGATCGACAGTGAGTTTTTAAGAGTCTGTGCTTTAGAGGGACACCTGGGTGGCTCAGTTGGTTAAGTGTGTGACTCTTGATCTCAGCTCAGGTCTTCATCACAGTACAGGATCATGAGTTCAAGCCCCAAGTTGGGCTCCACACTGGGCATGGATCCTACTTGGGGAAAAAAAGAAAAAGACTGTGCTTGGGAGTCCCAGACCTGGTTTAGAATCCCAGTTTTATCCCTTATTAACTGTGTAATCTAGGGTAATTTACCTAAGCCCCTCAATCTTCAGTTTCTTTCTTTATAAAATGGAATGACAATAGTCCTTAGGGTAGCTGTAAAGAATAAATGGGATAATTTCTGTAACATTCTCAGCACAGTGCTAAACATTTGGTGTGAATTTCATAAATACTATTGATCACAGTATTATAATCCCTTAGCTGAAACCCTTCGAACTGGATATGCTGCAGGATAAAGGTGTTTTTTTAAATTTTAGAATAGTAAGAATGTGTGATATATATACCATTTACTACACAGGTATCTCAAATTCAATCTCTGTGTATCTCTGTAGTGAAACATGAATACTCGCACCAAATGGGATGAAGAAAGATCTGACCCTTCATGTAATGTTCGGACATCAAAAATTTAAGGTCGGATCAGGTTTTGGTGCCAAATATGTTACAAGGAAATTCTGAGTTTCAGAGATTTTGGGTTTTGGAATTTTTAAAAAAGATTTTATTTATTTATTTGACAGAGATCCCAAGCAGGCAGAGAGGCAGGCGGGGGTGGAGGTGGAAGCAGGCTCCCCGCCCAGCAGAGAGCCCAATGTGGGACTCGATCCCAGGACCCTGAGATCATGACCTGAGCTGAAGGCAGAGCTTAATCCACTGAGCTGCCCAGGTGCCCCTGGATTTTGGAATTTGAATAAGGGGTTATGGGACTGTGTTTCTGTCAGTATTTTTTTTTTTAAGATTTATTTATATAATATAAAGAGAGGTAGTGAGCCTGAGTGAGTGGGGCAGAGGGAGAGAGAAAGAGAGAAAACCCAAAGCCGACTCCATGCTGAGCGGCAGAGCCCGATGTGGGGCTCCATCCTACAACCCTGAAACCACAACCTGAGCTGGAACCTGAGCCTGAACCACCCAGGCACCCCCAGTATGGCTATTTTTATTATTCGAAGCTTCGTCTTCCCAACCTTCATCTCTCCCATCTCTGAGCTACACAAAGGACAGCGGCCCACCCCCTCCATGTTTCCTAAGCTTTATTCTTTTTTACTTCCTGAAAAATAAAAGCTAGCCTCTGCTAATTACTACCCATGTGGTCTTGTTTGGGGACCAATTACTCTACCTTTCCCATGGAGATAACAATGGAACCTACCTCTTGACACTGTTACAAGGATCAAATACAACAACACAGGGAATGTGCTCTGTATGGAGGTTGACATATGCTCAGTAAATGTGATCCTTTCTTCTTCTCCCGCTCTCTTTCCTTTTTCTTCTCTCAGGAGGGTCCTAGTTAATGAACCAAACACCTACCACGTGTTCCATCCCATTCTACCGCCGGTGGCAGGAGTGTTGGTTATGCCCATTTGCTGTAAGGAGGTTGTATATTGTCAGGGTGATAAGACAAGTACATATAAAAGAACAGCAAAAGATACAAGATAATTACAAATTAAGTAATATGGGTGTGCTTTAGTTGTTAAGAGGAAAAATGTGTGGGATTGAAGTATTCAGGGGGGCTTCCTGAAGGAGTTTTCTCAATGCTCTCAATGAGTAGGACTTACAAGTTGAAGAATTATAAGTGAGCATTTGGGGCAGAGAGATTCTCGTGAAGAAATGTATGAATACACAGAGTAAGTCCAATGTGACTATAGGATGGCAAGGATTGTCCCTCTTGACCACACCAGAGATTGGGCCACCCCATGCTTTACATTGGAACAATCTCTAGGAATTATCTGACTCCCACTCAGTATTTCTTCACTGAGGTGATGTATTTGGTAGACTTCCAGGTAAGTACCGAGCTAGGTACAAAAAAGAAGTATTTCCAGACGAGGAGGACATAGCAAATTCATAGCAACTTTGGGGAGATGGCTTCCCAGATGGCATTCCAAAGCTAGGCTGTCTGCCCCAGGATAGAGCAGTTACACCTGCATTATCCAAACTACTGGATATTTATGGGGGAAGCATTACATTTTGAAGGACTATTCACTTAAAAAGCTTTTCTTTTTAAAAGATAAAACAGGCATAAAGGCATAGAGATGATTGCAAAAGATACAGAAGTTGCAACCTTTTGCGCCATGATCTTGATGAGCCTCCTGGCAATCAGTCCACTGTGTTTTGAGCTCCGGGCTAATCGGTTCTGGACAACTCTTTGAGCAAGCGCCAAATGTTGAAAATTTCCCACAGGGGAGCACTATTTGCTGTATCTCCAAGGAGTTTTGCCACCAAGATGGGCTCATCACATGGCCACAGTTGGAACAGTGTTGATACATTCAGCGATAGGAGCTCTGACACAGCAGACAGGAGTCTGGCCTTCTCTGCTGTCTTGCTGGAAGGCATTTGGGCAAGTCCTTCATTATCTTGCTGCCAGCTGTCATTTTTCTACTTCTTGTAATGAGCACAAAATAACTTACTTCTTATTTAGCTGGAAAAATGAATCAGAGGCTAAAAATCACGTTGATTTCTTCAGAGATAAGTCTGCACGACTACGCGTATGACGATGGCTCATTCTCAGCATTGGGGGTGGGAGATCAGCCTCTGTCTCTGTCCTCCTGGGATTGTAAACTTTCCATTGGTTGAAGATGGACAGAGTATGCTTCCCACCCCCTTCCCAAGATGGGATTCTGCCTTGGGAGAAATGCCTCCTCTAACTCCTAATTTCTGTAAGTCTTTATTTCAAGGTACTAGTCCCTGTTAGTTTGGCATCATTGTTTCAAACCCAAACACCAAACACTCCCCCTTAGCCAGAAGGTGTGGCAGAGAAAGCCACTGATGACCTCTCTTTCTTTGACTCCAGCCCTACATTTTCTCAATAAACTCATAAGCTATAGGCTGACTTTTTGCATATGTTATGAGTTTTGGAAGGTTAGGCACTGAGCCAACAGGGTTCCTGGGTTGACATTAATTTTAAGTGCTATGCCAAACTGCCATTGTAAAAAATAGAGTTTGGATAGACATGGAAGTTTTGTAAACATGACACTAAGTAACATTTGGGCTGCCACATATGCGAGTTCTGTTTCTGAATAAATCCCTTCACCCATTACCCTCACCTCTAATAAATGTCTACAGTTTCATAATTATCCTTTAGGCCTTAAATGTCCCTTATTCCTGACTTTCTTTTACAACCTACCATAACTGGCCGAGTTCTCCCTGCTACAAGTTCACATTATAAATTCTATTTCCCCTATCAAAATGTTTACTACACTCTGTTACAACTGCCTCTTTAATTGTCAGTCTTTTCTCATTAGACTATAGTTTTACATATATTTTTGAGTAGTCCATTTTTGTGTACCAACACCTCCTATAGTGCTCAGAGCATAGTGGGTACTCAATATACTTTAGTAAATAAATGAAGTGAATAGATGAGATATTAAATTTAAGAAAATAGAGTTGTTCCTAAACACCTGGGTACTTGGTACCATATTAAACCATTCCAATTAATGCCAACTGAGATTCTTGCCAATACGATTCTATTAAGATTGTCTTAGATTCCTTCCATGGGATCATATATTTACATTGTTATATCCCTCATGCCTACAACAGTATCTGCACTTGATCTTAGTCAAAAGGCTGAGAAGCAATTAGTACAACTGTATCTGGCACTTAATTAGTACTCAATAAATATTTTTAGAAGGGCAGGTGACTTACCATAATCAGAATCACTGCATTTATTAAGGTACCTTGGTGCCTTATCACTCACAAAATCCTTTCAAAGTATTTCCTCTTTTTAAATATTTTGCCTAAGGTCATACAGTTTGTGTGCAACGAAGACAAGATATGACCCATGCTGTTCTCCCATTAGGCCAGGATGCTGTGTCCAAGAAAAAGCTGCTCTGGAAGAAGATCCAATTGTCCCTTTGGTGCATTGCATTGCTTACTTCTCTGTGTCAGTCTTGCATAGTCTCGGATATATTTGATGACATCTTTTTTAAAAGAAAATGGGCATACACTTGGGAATATTATTTCAGAATAATTACTTAAACAATGCACATTTTCTTAAAAAGTCTTTTTTTTTAAAAAAATATATATTATTGATCTACAGGGTTGCCAAAGAATTGGATTATGAAAACCCAGAGGTGGCTGCAGGTCCATGAAATGACAGTTTCAGTATGTGATGACCTATATCTTGATGATACAGGTAGGCTTAATAAACTTTCATAGGAGCAGTAGGTGCTTTTTCCTTAGACTCTTCACTTCTGATTTTAAAATGTAAAGATTCATTATATGTTAAGTTAGGCAAAGGAGGGAAGGGAGGAACTAGATAGATTTATGTTGGAAGCTGTCATTTGATCTGGGAAGTCTTTTTCACCTTAAACAATACACAGTTCTTTTTTTTTTCCTTATTTTTATAAAAAAGATTTTACTTATTTACATATTTTAGAGAGAGAGAGAACATGAGGGTGAGGGGCAGAGGGAGAGGGAAAGAGAGAATCTCAAGCAGATTCCATACTGACCATGGAGCCTGACACGGGGCTCAGTCCTATGGCCTGAAATCATGACCTGAGCTTCAACCAACTGTATCACTTAGGCACCCCAGCAATACACAATTCTTTATTTTATTTTATTCAACAGAGAGAGAGTGAGAGAGCACAAGTAGGGTGAGCTGCAGAGGGAGAGGGAGAAGTAGTCTTCCCATTGAGCAGGGAGCCCAACATCGGGCTCGATCCCAGGACCCTGAGATCGTGACCTGAGCCGAAGGCAGATATTTAACTGACTGAGGCACCCAGACACCCCAACAATACACAATTCTTAGACACAGCTTTTCCTAGAGCTCTTTGGAGCTTGGAGTGGCAGGGACATGTAGAGCCCAGGCTTATACACATGATACCTAAATGACTTTATGTCTAGTGTCTGAGCCCATTCGGGTTGCTATAATAAAATAGACTGGGTGGCTTCTAAACAGAAGGAATTTCTTTCTCATCGTTTTGGAGGATGGAAAGTCCAGGATCAAGGCACTGGCAGATTTGGTTTCTGTTGAGGACCTGTTTCGTGGTCCTTAGATGTTTGTCTTCTTACTATAACCTCACATGGCAGAAGGAGCAAGGGGTGATCTGTGGTCTCTTTTATAAGGACTCTCAACCCATTCATGAGGGTTTCACTCTCATGACCTAATGACCTCCCCAAAGCCCTCACCTCCTAATACCATCAAATTGGGGAATAGGTTTCAACATATACATTTTAAAAGGACAAAAATATTTAGTCATTGTATTTAGTAATGCCAAACATCTCTTATCTGGAAAGAGTCAGATTTGGGGTAACATATAGTTCAAACATACAGGTAATTGGATGCTTTTTATTATTATTTTGTTTGAATTATTTCACATAGTCTAGGGAGATCCATTATTAAGGCAAACTCCAGGACACTTGCCAAATTCCACAGCTTATTCTCTCTCTTTTTTTTTTTTTTAAGATTTTTATTCATTCATTTGACCGACAGAGATCACAAGTAGGCTGAGAGGCAGGCAGAGAGAGAGAGGAGGAAGCAGCCTCCCTGCAGAGCAGAGAGCCCGATGTGGGACTCGATCCCAGGACCCTGAGATCATGACCTGAGCCGAAGGCAGAGGCTTAACCCACTGAGCCAGCCAGGTGGCTTTATGAAAGTTCAAAGAGTAATCCCCCCCTCTGCCATTGGCTTTCTCATGATTACCCCACCATTTTGGGTCAGCTTGTGCTGGAATGGGTACATTTGGTATCCTGAGGTTAAGTCCCCCGGACTGCATGGTCATAAGTCCTTCGCCGTTTGTGGACTTAACAGTCATGATTTTCCTAATTGTAAAACACTCTAAGGCAGATTTGAATTGTGTGCTGCAGAGCCACAGAAGGGTGCCTAACCAGTGAGTGAGCTTAGCCAACCACCTGACAATGGCTCTTGTTTTACAAAGGAGAATACACATGAAGTGCCCCAAAGGGTCATTTCCATGCTTGATTGCATGTTATCACATTTTAGGAATGAATTTATTGCTGTAGAGGTATTTGTGAAAATAAAGATTCACAACCTCTTCTAGACACATCTATTATTAGTGCCAAATGTGTATCGTATCTGGAAAGTATGAAAATAAGTGATATTGAAGGTGGTCCACATCAAAGATGTCCAAGAAGATGTGTGTGTTTGGGCTAAGAAGTAGAATATCAATGCTTGGTGAGCATTGATATTCTAGCTTTAATTCATTGGTAGTGGTTGCCTAATTATTGAGTTGAGAAGGATTCTGAGGTTACATCTGGAAGCAGTGGGTAACTTTGTCATGAATATAAGAGGACGGAATGATGATATGCATCCTTACGTTTTCATCTAAAGGGAACTTTTTTTTTTTTTTTTTTTTTAATTTTTTATTTTTTATCCCCAGGGGTACAGGTCTGTGAATCACCAGGTTTACACACTTCACAGCACTCACCAAATCACATACCCTCCCC
>NC_081558.1:31577541-31622773 GCF_022355385.1 Mustela nigripes | reverse complement strand
CTCCGCCGGTCCTACCTTTCAGAAAGTGGTTGATTTTCTGTTTCCAGAATTGCTGTTCTTCTTCTCTTCGATCTGCCGATGGATTTTCAGGTGTTTGCAATCTTTAGATAAGCTATCTAGCTGATCTCCGGCTAGCTGAAGCAGTCTCAGCTTGCTACTTCTCCGCCATCTTGACTCCCTCCCTCATCTAAAGGGAACTTAATGCTAAACTTTAAGCAACAGATCTAGAGCTCATGAAGCCCCTCTTAACCCTGATATAAGTTTTGAGGGGACTGAGTTTCCAAATGTAATTTGTAGACTTCAGTGACCCAACCAGGTGAAGAAGTGATGGGTGAAGTACATGTATGCCTTGACATGGTGCAAGACTGTATTCCCAGAAATGTTCTTGTGTTTTCTCTGTTCTTTACTGGTAGAGTTTCATTGTTTCATGTAAAGGCCCATCACATAGCCCAAGTAACCTTTTAGGAAGAATGTTTGACTTGCAGCTTCTTATCCTGATGGCCTAATCAGAGGAAATCTACTCCTCTCATTAGACTTGAGCCTT
Source organism: Mustela nigripes (assembly GCF_022355385.1). NCBI lineage: Eukaryota > Metazoa > Chordata > Mammalia > Carnivora > Mustelidae > Mustela > Mustela nigripes. Next base: position 31,622,229 of record NC_081558.1, on the reverse strand, counting down.
TCTCCAATATGGAGGGGGAAAAAAATCTCTCACAGTAATAAATCCACATCCTTTCTGGTCCTCACACTCCAACATATTTGCAGCAACTGCTCATAAAGGATGTTTGTAACACTTTATACGTGATTTGTTCTATTTTTATAAGCCAGCTAATTAGCACAATTTTGAGTCTTTATGGATGTAATAAAAATCATAGTATGGCAAAGCTATAAATGGAAACTGCCCTTGTAGCACATAAATAGAATTTATTAAAGGAAATACAGAGGCTTTCACATAAATCACCTGTCTCCATGGAACAGTGCTTCTTAACCTTTCTTGAGGTTGTCAAATTTGAGATGCTGATGAAAGCTAGAGACCCTCTTCCTAGAAAAATACACAAAATAGTATATAGCAGAATATAAAAATGTCACAGATTCTCTAAAGTAAAGTTTCTATGGTCCCCAGATTAAATTTCTTGTTTGACGAATGTGGCATAGATTTACAGGACAGACAATCAACAAGCATTTTTCAGAACATGATTTTGGCAAGATAATCCATGAAAAAAGAATTCCATGGTCAAATAACTTTGAAGAGCAATGCATAGCTGAAGATTAAAAATGTGTAATGACATTTCAGAAACCCTAAGAAGCCTTGCCTTAAAGAACCCTAGTTATCTCTGTTTAACTTAACGTTTTGCATTTGACATATTAGCATTTCAGAGGAGACATTTTGGGAGATGTTGGCAGGCACACACAGTCCAATACCCCCTCAGTGATTTACTAGCTTGTGGGAGAAAACTTACCTCTGTGAACCTCAGTTTTCTCATCTCTAAAATGGGGACAGTAATACTAATGCTGAATCAATATCTTGCACAGGGAAGTTGATTATTATTTTACTTTTATTATGAAAACTTCCCTATTTGCAATTTGCTTGTTTTTACATTTAATCATCAAATTCCTTCTTTCTGTCAACTTTCTGATATGCTAGCTTGGGCTTGTTGGTCTGAAGTACAGAATTCCTTTTCTTTAATACACAATACACAAGCATCTGTCCGAAATGAATAAAAAGTAATAACTGCTTTTTACTTAACATTTTATAGTATGAAAAAAACCTTCTTGGGCATGATTCATCTTGTCCTCATATACACACTGTGAAGTAGGAGTTGAGACTGATGCTGTTCTTTTCTTTTTCCTGAAGAAACTGGGTCTCTGAGAAGTTAAGCTAGTTCAAGGTCATAGAGCATTTATCAAAGTCAATTCTCGAACACAGGTTTTCTGAGTTTCTTTCCATTCTTTATCCAAGGACATATACATACACACACACACACACACATATATAATCTGTGTGTGTGTATTTAAAGACTTACTTATTCTAGAGAGAAAGGGGGAGAGAGCATACATGAGTGGGGGGAGGGGAAGAGGAAGAAGGAGAGAGAGACTCCCAGGCAGATTCCCCATTGAGCAGAGTACTGAGCCCAATGTTGACGTGGGGCTCCATCCCAGGACCCTAAGATTATGACTTGAGCTGAAATCAAGTCAAACACTTACCCAACTGAATTGCCCAGGTGCTCCTCTTCTAAGACATATATTTAATTTAAATTCCATTAACTAACATATAGTACATCATTAGTTTCAGATGTAGAATTCAATAATTCATCAGCCGCATATAATACCCAGTACTCATCACATTACTTGTCTCTTTAATTCCCAACACCCAGTTACCCCAACTCCCCATCCACCTCCTCTAGGATATATATGTAAAGCAGAATGTAGAATATAATATGCTGAGTCGAGAGTAAAACACCCAACAATTTCTCTAAGGGAAGAGATTGAACTCACAAGGAATACAATAAAGTCTTTTGTGTAAAATACATAATTATACATTAATGTACCTCTATATGTGTATCACTCATGCAAGATAAAATCTGGCATGTAGTACATTGTATACCTTTGACTCTTTGCATTGGTTAACACCAGAATTCATTTGTGTTCCTTGAGAATGCAGAGTCTGGGAACAGGGATCATTTGGGAGCAGAGAGAATCTCTCCATAGTTTCAGAATCAGCCAAGAAGCCTGTTCTTAGCTCCATCATAGAATAAAACCATCACCACAGCAAAGTGTTTATTCACTCTTCTATTTTATAGGAACTGTGACCATTATTGTAGAGATTGATCCCCCCAATGATTTCAGCCCTGTATTTAAAGATACTCACTGTTCAGTCTCTGTTCTGGAGGCTTCAGGGGGCAAGAGATCCCTCGCTTCTATGGCATTAAAGCATGCACAAGGAAACTCCTACCAGATCTCAAATGAGTGACCAATGGAAAAAAGAATGTAAGTTTACAACACATATCAGGTGAGGGAAAAAGGTGGGGTTCCAGACCTTCAGAGAAGTTCATTTTCCTTAGTAATGCCCTTAGTGCATCATTGTGATGGTTTCTTAAAGGCTGTCTTGAAGTTTTATGTCAGACTTAGGATTTTTGCAATGTCAAAAACATAAAATAATTTTATTTCCTCTCTCTCCCCTTTTGCCTCTGAATTAGATCCCAATGTAAAGAAAGTAGGGATAATGTGAGCGCTATCCCAGGACAATTTAAGTCCTGGGAACATCTGAGGTTTGACTTCGGTCTGCAGTCAAGATCTTGGTCAAGGTCCTATGTCAGGTGTGAATTAGGATAGAATCAGGACATATTTGCTAGTATAAACCAAGGAACATTAGATTTGGAAGGAACAGCAGAGGTAATACTTGTATTTTCTACCATCCAGGAGAGGGACATTTTCCTTCTATAGCACCTCTGGAAAGTGGGTCTTCCAGTTTTGGCTTGAATACTTTAAGGGATGGCTGGAACCAGTTGTGTGCTAGAGTTAGATCATACTGGCATATAAGAGACAATTATTAAATTTCCATAGATTTTATGATCTGATTATTAATAATTATAATTAAAATAAAATTACATATTTAGTTACATAAACATAATACATTAAAAAGAAATTAGTAAAAACTCAAAACTCAGCATTTCTTAGTTACGTTACCACATTTTACTATTACTTATACCCTTAAGGTTATTTCTGTTTAAAGGGTCTACATGGTCAAGTTCTGTGTATTGAATGGGTGTGCACCTCGTCTCCCACTTAGTGTCATTACGTTGATAGCTTAAAATTGGCAATGGTGGGAGTATTTACACCATGGAAATAGGCAAATACTGCATATCGGGGCTTGATTTTTTTTTTTTTATCATCCAGAGTTAAGAAAGTGATAGAATAGAGAAAATGTTAATAATGCAGATTAAGCTTAAAAGTCTATTGTGTCTGAAGCTATAAATGTATCACCAACATTGTAGAAATATTTTTCTAGCCATCAAAAACTATAATCCAATTCGGCAAAGAAATCATTCCCATCATTGATGCACTAGTGAAGGTCTGAGATTGGTTCACTTTTGCCTTACTTTTTGACATAAAGAAAAACATCAACTACCATTCATTTGTCAATTCAGTCATAGTTTGGCTGTGGGTAGAGAATTGGGGAAAAATCAAGGAAAGCCCTTCTCAAGAATCAACGTCTACATGGACATTCACAATAGAGTATTTTGTATTTTATTATTTGTAAATTTTATGCTATACATCTTTGTATTAGTAGAATTTATAATAAGCCTAAGTATTTATGTAGCTATATATTCATATGCTGACTCTCTCTCTTTTTCTCTCTCTCTTTTTTCAGAGAGCTGGTTGTTAAACATTTGCCATCACGTCGCTTGGTGGAATCTGTACCACTTCAACGAGGCTTATTCCCTTATTAAGCAACTATATGCATTAGACAGTTGTTGTGAGGAGAGACTAGGAAATAAAAAAGTCCATGTATTTATTTAATTTTAGGGATTTATTATTTATGTATTTGAGAGAGAGAGAGAGGAGAGCATAGAGAGTGAGGGCGAAGCAGACTTCCTGTTAAGCAGATACCCGATGTGAGCCTCAATCCCAGAACCCTGAGATCATGACCTGAGCTGAAGGCAAATGCTTAACCAACTGAGCCACCCAGGTGCCCCAAAAATCCACGTACTTAGATTTCAGTGCTTTGTTTGCCTTACCATGCATTTTTAGATAAGTTCTGAAGCTCTCTGTAAATTTCATGCATGCCTATTTATATCTTAGTTTTGGAATATCATCGTCGGATCTTATGATATATGACCAGACAACTACAGAAAAATTGAATGTAAGCTAGTATAAATTATTATAAACAGGATCCTGGTTTCTTTCCCCTTATGGACGTTTGTCATTTCAGAAGTACTCAGTATTGATTTCTGCATAATCTTTTGGTGATGGAAACTCCTTACCATAAATTCTTACCTCCCTTTGCATTCTCTTAATTCTTTGGTGGTCTTCTAGCTCTAGGGAGTTCTAGAGTTAAAGGTGCATTATGATGAGGCTTTATGCATAAGTTAAATAGTTCACAATTTTCTAATTATTTCTTTGCTTATAAATTGTAGATCTGAAGCAGAGGGTCTGATTATCAGCTTTGAGGATCCCTGAAGGAAAAGACCGAGAGCCTCTGTCCCTTTATCAAAGGGATCCATGACCTTCCAAGGCTAACAACAACAAGCCTAGATTTTAAAATAGAGACGCATTTTTTAAAAAATGGACTATTTTTTAGAGCAGTTTTAGGTTGATAACAAATTGAGCAGAAGATACAGAGATTGCCCATGTACCTTCTACCCCCACACATTCATACCCTCCCCCATTGTGGGCATCTCCCACCTGAGTGATACATTTATTGCAATCAATAATACACTGATATCATTGGGGAGGGTATGTGCTTTGGTGAGTGCTGTGAAGTGTGTAAACCTGGTGATTCACAGACCTGTATCCCTGGGGATAAAAATATATGTTTATAAAAAATAAAAAATTAAAAAAAAAATAATACACTGATATATTGAACCTACACTGATACATTATTATTACCTGAAGTCCAGAGTTTACATTATGGCTCGCTCTTGCTGGTGTACATTCTATGGATTTGGATAAATAAATAATGTCATGTATCCCTCATTATAGTATCATTCAGAGCAGTTTCACTGTCCTAAACATCTTTCATGCTGTCTATTCATCCTTGGCTTGCCCCAACTCTTGGAAACCCCTGATCTTTTCACTTTTGACTTTAGAGAGTGTCATTTTTTAAAAAACTTGAATTCAGTTAATATATGGTACATCATTCGTTTTTTACATAATGTTCAGTGATACGTTAGTTGTGTATAATACCTAGTGTTCATCAACCACGCACCCTCCTGAAATGCTCACCACCCAGTTACCCCATCTCCCCACACCCTCCCTTCTGCAACCCTCAGTTTGTTTCCCAGAGTCACAAGTCTCTCATGGTTTGTCTCCCTGCCTGATTTCTTCCCATTCAGTTTTTCTTCCCTTCCCCTATTGTCCTCTGCACTATTCCTTATATTCTGCAGATAAGTGAAACCATATGATAATTGTCTTTCTCTGACTGACTTAATTCACTTAGCATAATACCCTCCAGTTCCATCTATGTTGATGCAAATGCTAAGTATTCATCCTTTCTGAAGAGTGACACTTTTTAGTGCTTTATGGGAATCAAATATTCTATGTCAGTTTCTTTTCCATCTATCCAAATTTATCCTGAAATATAATTTCATGTTTTGAAGGTAAAACTCTCAAATGTAACGAAGTTGTCTATGTTTTCTTAGGTATAATTTAGTACTTTCTTGATGGCTGAGGAGAAAGATTTTTAATTACAGTGCTGTTGATTTGGAGGGACTGGAAAAATTCAATCTTTTTATTTACTATAAGAAAGTTGGGACTGGTGATAGAAATGGACCACACACCTAATGAGTGGCAGAGATGGTTTTGAATGCAGACTCCCAAACTCCTGGCCCAGTTCTCTGTTAAGTAGTCCAAGTCATTTTCCTTGAGTGGATTTTGATGACTCAGGTCACCAGAACTCTGAAAACAACTTCTGAGAATGCAAAGAGATAGGTGGGTCATCCCTACATGTACTATTCTCCAAATAGCTGGCTGCTGACCTTCTGTCCCAGAGAGAAGACTTCTAGGTCTTCATAAGGGAGCGACATGCTATAGCAAAGAACTTATGAGTGTTGGACTCAACTGGAAGCGGGTTCAAATTCTGTCTTTGCCATTGTTAGTCAAATGATCTCAGGCAGGTCACATAACCTCCACCTGAGTTCAAGTTCCATCTATAGAATGGAGATTACAATGACTATGTCACCGAGCTGAGATGAAGATTAACCGATAGTTGTATGTATGGAAACTGCATAGTATAAACCAATATTAGTCATGGCAGCATTGCCAGTAGCAGTAGTAATCATAATAACTAATAATAACTGCTAATGTTTATTGAATACCGACAATGTGCCAGAATTTACCCTTGTTTTTCTTTTCTTTTCTTTTTTAGCCATTTCTGATCCTCTTACCCGAGTACATAAACTGGATGAAATTAGGGAAGGGTTAGTGTTTTGAAGCTATCCCTTAGAAGGGACAAAATCTTCACAACTCAGTGGCAATTTGCTTTAAAAGAGGAAATTGGAAAATAAAAACTACTCTGAAAACAAACACTCCTCAGAATTTCAAATATTTAGCCTGTAGACCTTGAGGACATTAAAAAAAAATCCATTATTGTGGAAATCTTTTCTCATGCTGTGTTGGTTAGCACAGAGGATTTGAGTGTGCCTTGAGGACTACATGAGTTGTTTTATCTTAACAAAATTATGGGAATATGTAATCTTTAAAGTAAAATAAATTTTTTCTGATGGTATGTGAAGAATAACTCGATTGCTCGTTGACAAAAGGCTTCTGGAGGGGAGGTAGGCATAGGGACAAACAACAACAAAAAACCCTAAAAAATCTTTATTGGAAATGATATAGAAGAAAACACAAGAAAATTAAATCACACAGGGTTGCCAGTCACAAGAGGAAACATATTTCATTTCCAATAGATTTTGATGAGGAAGTTTGGCAGAGTTGCAGCATTTCATAATTACTCTATTTTAAACTTAGCTAAAGATGTTCCATATAGCTTTTCGTTCTATTAAAAGGTTGATTTTACACCTACAGAAGAAGAGCTTCCCATTAGATTTCACCCAGGTTTTCGATGTGAAAATGACACCATCTTTGCCCAGATATATGTGACAGAGATGGTTAGCTTACCCTTAATCTCTTTTGTGTGGCCCTCTATCAGTTGTGACAACTTTCACTTCATAATGATGCTTTTCTAGAAGCAATAGTTTGGGTTTTTTGTCTTCCTGATTTGCCATAATGAAATAACAAGTTCTTCTCACAAATGGGTCTTCTTTGTTCTTGGTGTTATGAGTTGTGTTCAACTCATCATCAGATATTGGTAAAAAGGGATGCAAGCAGAGAAAGAAATCGTGTGAAGTTGAGGTGGGAACAGTCTGTGAAATGGTTTCTTCATCATAATTTCTCATTCCTGTTTATCAGCAACCAAAAAGTCCTATACATGTGTTGGTGAGCCTAGTCACTGTGGTGGTATTTATCTCACTAAATGGAGGAGGACGACTATCTGCCTACAGTTTATAATTGAGGCAGAAGATGAGGAGTAAACCTGTCACATCATGTATCTATCACTGTACATATGTTGTGTAATGAAACCCTCAAAAATTAGAGTAATACAACAACAAGCACTTATTTAGCCAATACGTTTGAGAGTTGGCTGGGCTTGCTCAATATTATGGGGATTAGCTCGCTTTTTGCTGGTCTAGCCTGGCTTCAGTTAGGGTGACAATGATTTGGCTCCCTCCAACAGGTTAGTCTAAGCATGTTCTCAGGGCAGGTGGGAGATGCAGGAGGAAGGTGAGGGTGATCACACAAATGCTTTTGAGGCCTCTTTGTGGCAAATTTCCCAATATCCTATTGGACAAAGCAAGTCATATGGGAAGATGTTAAGGTTCAGGGCAAAGAACATGGAAGGGTATGGAATTTGGGTTTATTAATGCAATCAATCTATCATACCTATATTTCTAAAAGATTATTGGGGGGTGAAACATTGAAATTATAGCAAAGTCATTAAAAAAATATAGGCTGTAGATTCAGCAGACGCAGATTTGAATCCTGACTCCACCATTACTAGCTCTGTGACCTTGGGCATGTTGCCTAACACTACTGGACTATAGATTCCTCAGCTGTGAAATGAGGAGAGTAATAGTATATATAAGGCTACTGGGAAGATTCAGTGAGATAATGTGTATAAATAATAGCTAATTCTTATACAGCATTTACTCTGTATTGGACACTATTCTATGTGCTTTACATTTTAACTCATTTAAATGAGTTAAATGCTATTATTCCTAGTTTGTAGATAAAGAATATGAGGCCCATGGAGGTTATAAAATTTTCCACTGAGTTACAGCTAATGAGTGGCAGAGCTGAGAAGTGGAACCTAGGTAGTTTGGTTTCAGAGCCCATGCTGTGAACCATTATCTGATGCTAATCTTAGCATAATGTCTGTAGAAAATAAGCATGTAATAAAACATGTAAGCCAATTATTATTATTATAAGGTTATTGTTAATACATATCATTTGACCCATATTATGTCATTTAAAAGGAAGACAAGTATCTGTAAATCTGCCTTCCATCACGTAAAGTTGGGCTTTTCAAATGCATTTCGTTATCCAAATGGATTCAGAGGATTCCTTCAAGAAACTATCATACTATTTGGAAGGCAAAGCCATAGTAAGCCTATTCAAGTAGTGCCTCTGCATGACAAGAATGAACCTTCATGCACGTTATGGGCAGTTTTCCACAAAGCTGGAAGAGTGACTGCCATTGATGAAGACTCCCCACCAAACTGTGACATGCAAAATAACCAGTGGAGACCTCCAGTCTATACAAATATTCCTGATTCACCCTCTCTCTGGAATGACTGACCTCGCCATACAGCCAGACTATGAGACCCTGACGTAATGTAACCTCACCATGGAAGGTGTGGACTGTGACAGATTTCATCCTCACTTGATAATGACCATGGTAAATAGAGAGCCCTGGGTTTTGATATATTACAGATGATTTATTAAGTTCTAATTTATCACAATTGAAATGGTCAAATATTGATGATGTGAAATAGTCATAAAATAACAATGATTCTCATGAGATAAAAATATATTATATATATAATATATATTATATATATATAAATAACAAATATGCCTCTACCACTTACTGTGTTCCTGCTTTAGGTACATTTTATATATTGATGTAGTTCATCTTCACCTTAAATCTTCAAGGTTTGCAACATTATTATCATTTCCATTAGACACATGATTAAACTGAGGCACAAAGTTTAGGGTTTGTAGAACCAGACTCAAACCCAGACCACCTCTCCCTGGGAGGTAATATTTCCAATGAAGGCGGTATTAACCAAGGTAGACCTTTTTGGCATCATAATGTGGAAAAGTGTGGTCCTTTAAATTGTTTTAACAACATCGAAGGACTCTTGAAAGACGTCAGAGTGACCAGTGCTGTAATGATGTGGTATGTGTTAGTCATGACAATAAGGTTTTTCATCAGTGTAGAGGCAGCAGTAGGATTGAAGAACTATAAGGTCCCCATCCGGTCTGATGACTCACAGTCCATTTCCTGTTACTGTACAGAGCCCCTGGCTTGCTGCTTATGCAGTGATTAGGTTTCCTGAGTGTGTCATTGTGAGGCAAACGTCAGACCCGTTCACATTACCAGAATGACTTTCATGGGGACTGAACTACAGTCATGTGGACGGGATTATGTGGCTTTGTTGTCTCAGGAAGATACTTCTGAGAGTGTGCTTTATACTTAGTATCTGTGGCAGTTTTTCTTGTAGACATGAACTCCCCAAATTGTATAGAATGACACCACTTGCAATGATCATTCACTTATTACAAATAAGAGGGGAAAGCAGGGAATAAAAAAACAACTTCAAGTGACTCTGTTCTTACAAAAAGAATTTGTGATTGATCTAAAGATAAAGCAGGAACTTGCTCATTCCCCTTTTTTTTTAAAATGAAGATTTTGTTTATTTGTTTATTTGAGAGAGAGAGAAACAGAGAGCCCACATGAGTATACAAGACAGGGGAGGGGCAGAAAGAGAGGGAGAGGCAGAGAATCTCAAGCAGACTCTGCACTGAGTATGGAGCCTGGCAGGGGGCTGGATCTAAAAACCCATGAGATCATGACCTGTGCTGAAATCAAGAGTCTGAGGCTTAATTGACTGGGTCAGGAGCCTCTCCCCTCGTCCTTTTAATAAATATTTACTAGGTGTTACATCTTGGCTTACAAAGAACTGTAAGACAGCATATATGCCTTTAGGGAGCTTAAATATTTTAACATGTGAAAAGTTAAAAGCCATATAGCAAGTAAATTGATGGTATAGATATGTGTGACTTTCAAGTTCAGAAAAGGAGGATGGCTCTTTAGACCCCAAAGTTGGGGAATCCACCATCATTGTCATCACCAGCATTATTATCACCCACCCTCTGAGAACCTCATAAAGGCCAAGTGCTGTCAAGGCCATCCCATGAGGTAGTTACTGATATTCCCTTCTAGAGGTAGAAGAATTTTGTTTCCAAGGCTTAGAAGCTAAGTGGCATATTAGAGTTTACCCAGCTAGAAGAGGTGGAAGGATTAGCTCTGGACACTTGATCATATCATATATCCTAAACTATGTCACTAATCCATCAGCAAACCCTGTTGACTCTACTTTCAAAATAGAACTGGGATGCCTGGGTGGCTCAGTCGGTGAAGCTTCTGCCTTTGGCTCAGGTCATGACCTCGCTGTCCTGGGATCGAGCCCCATGTTGGGCTCTCTGTTCAGCAAGTCTATTTCTCTTACTCTCTCAAATAAATAAATAAAAATCTTAAAAATATATATATATATATTTCCTAAATGCTTCCACTCTTCACCCATCCACAGCGAACACATTGGTTGGGCTTCCATCGTCCCATCACAAAGGTTTTACCTGGTCTAGCGCTGCCGCCTCCTAACTAGAAGCTCCCTTGCCCTTGTGCCCTTAACAGTCTACTCTCGACATAGTGGCCAGAGCGATCCCCTCAAAGAGACGAGTCAGCTTCTTCCTCAAAACTCTCCACCAGCTTCCCATCCCATTTAGCACACGCTCCAGTGCCACCGTGAAGGTCTGCAGTGCCTTGTGTGATCCGCACCCCGGCTCCCTCTTCTCGTCCTGTTCCTAGTTCTCTCTCTCTGACTTTAATGCAGCTGCGTGGACTTCCTGCTGTTTCTTCCACACACCAATGCAAAATTACCCCTCAGAACCTCTGCCCCAGGCTGTAACACTTGTCCTCCAGAGAGCCATGTGACTCACAGTCTCCCTGTGAGAAAGGGGCAGGGAACCCCTGAGAGCACAATATCAGTTATGCAAGTCAAAACCCTATGATAGGGGCACCTGGTTGGCTCAGTGGGTTAAGCCTCTGCCTTTGGCTTGGGTTGGGATCCCAGGGTCCTGGGATCAAGCCCGGCTCTCTCTGCTCCGTGGGGAGCCTGCTTCCTGCCCCCACCCCTGCGGCCCTTGCCTGCTGCTCTGCCTACTTGTGATCTCTTTCCCTCTGTCAAATAAGTAAATAAAATCTTCAAAAAAAAAAAAAAAAAAACCAAACCCTATAACCAAAGACCACATATTCTGTGAAGGTACTTACTGTAAGGACATGGTTCAGTATGGGGAAGAAGGAAGGAGATGGAAGGGAGTGAAAGAAAAAAGCACTTCTCTGAACACTCCGTTAAAACAGCTCCATCAGCTGCTCTCTGCCTGCCTAGCCCGCAGAGTGCCAGTTTCCATATGACATTGCATGATGTATGTATTTGTTTTTTTTTTAATTTTAAAGATTTTATTTATTTATTTGACAGACAGAGATCACAGAGAAGCAGGCAGAGAGAGGAGGAAGCAGGCTCCCCACTGAGCAGAGAGCCCGATGCGGGGCTCGATCCCAGGACTCTGGGATCATGACCTGAGCCGAAGGCAAAGGCTTTAACCCACTGAGCCACCCAGGTGCCCCAATGTATGTATTTGTTGATTTATTTATTGCTTTGCCTCCTCTTCTAGAAAATAAATTGCAATAGTGCAGGGACTCTGGTTTACTACTGTGTCTTCTGTGTGTAGATCAGTGTTTAGCACAGAGCAAGTGTCACATAAATATTCAATAGGAAAGGAGCGCCTGGGTGGCTCAGTCCATTAAGCGTCTGCCTTTGGCTCAGGTCACGATCCCGGGGTTCTGGGATGGAGAACGACTTTGGGCTCCCTGCTTCTCCCTCTCCTTCTGTGGCTCCTCCACTCTCTCACTCTGTCTCTCTGTCAAATAAATACATATAAATTAAAAAAAATTCATTGGGATGACTATATCCTCCTAACAATCTCAGGAAAGGGAAGATTGAGATCTCCTTTCCACAGACGAGGAAAACAAGGTTAAATCATTTGTATCCAACAGATGATCTTGCAAGTGGAAGATCCAAGTTTTAATAAAGATTTTGCAGGATTCTAAGTCCTATGCTGTTTGCATTATACCGCACGTTCCCTAAAATCACATGAAAACCCTTCACATAATAAATAGAACACATAGCGATATTCCCCCTCTGGAAGTAGCATTAGAGAATGAATTATTTCCCAAGAATTTAGCTGTGTTGTTAAAACATTACAGAAAACATTTTAAAAAGCTAATACTTGCAAATATGAGCACTGTGGGGATTCTTCTACAAATGTGTTAGAGGAAGCTGTTACTCATTGAAGAGGTGGGCAGATAATCTTTCTGGGCTGAGTGGCATTCCATCACTGACATTTTGAAATCCTTGATATTTTGATCTTTTCCCATGTAGATCACAGTTTCCCAGTTTATCATATTTTAATTTAGAAAAGGTTGATAGCAGCCCCTAACTAAGGTCAGAACATACTCTGAAGTAATCATATTGTTACTTTAAAAAAAAAAAAAAGTATTGTGCTTGAGAGAATGGGCAGAAGGGGCCCCTAAGTTACAAAAGAGGAAGCTACTCAGGGTCTGGTCGCCATTAAGCACAGATTTTTCAAGGGCTCGAGGGATTATGATTTTTAGAGGCATCATTTTTTCAGCTCTGCTTTTCCTATCATTTATGTAGTTTGTGAGCTTTCTGCTGTTCTTCTAATGAACCAGAAATTCTCCCTAATGGCCGCACCGAAGGTCACGGCTGACCCAGGAATAATAAGCCCATTGACTCATTGGTTGACAGTCAGAACTCAGATCTGCGGGAACACTGCTTCAAACTCAAAATTCCAGACTTTTTATTTAATAATTCTAAATGATCCGTCTCTACCCAGATGCTTATTTCTGATTTCGTGTATTAATAGTCATATGACGTGGACGCGATGTTTTTTCCTCCCTCGTTGCTGACAGGTCACTGTTGACGCTGGAGACAGGAATGATGAAGCACCTGTTTGTGCACCCTCTCTGTGTAAGGCAGTCATTTTTGACAACGCTGTTGCTGACACAAACGTCAGTGGCTTCAAACTAAACTGCCACGACAGACATTCACAGGATTTTGAAATGCACTTGGAGATGGTTTCTGGAGGATAATTTCATTATTTCTTTTAATCATGAGCTTGTATAAAACTAACATTAGTTATCCCCTCTTCAACATGCTATAATCTTAGAAATAACTACGTTTGTAAAGATTAAGCTATTTCCGTATCTACAGCATTAGGGATCCTCAAGGAGCTCTTTCCACTTCCACACGTCCGATCTCATTCCCCCGACGGTGGAGCTATCCGCGTTATCCATGGTGCTGGACAATGAAGCGTCTTTGGGCCCCACGGGAAACACTGAAGGTTAAGTTACAGGAATGAAATCTGCCGTCCACGGCACTGGCTGGAAACCGCAGCCACCATTCCACGTGATGCTAATACAGATTCACTAAGATAGATGCTTTTGACTGTATTATTTTTGGATTGACATACATTCATATAAACTTCACTCATCATCTGGTGACATAAGGAAGAAATTTATTGGAGACTGAATCTGTGCCAGGACATGAGTACGTGGTAGTGCACAAGTCAGATCTGCATCTTAGATTCGTGGAACTTGTTCACTACATTAGTAGTACTGTAAACAATTATAAAATTATTGCCTATGACAAGTTCTATAATGGAAAACTCGGTGGAATCATAAGACAGTATAACCAGAAGTATCTAGAGCGTGGAGGTCAGAGCTGCTGTCACATGTCTGAAAGAACAGGAGCTGATCAGTAGACACAGTGCCAGTTAATTATAACAACTAGTTCAATGTCTGCTTCTCTTGCTAGACAGTAAGTTTCATGAGGGTGGGAACTATGTGTATCTTGTTTACAGTAGTGTCTCTTAGGGTCATTGACTCTCGACTTGAAACTTAGTAGAGGCTTAGTAGATACTTGTGGTCCGACTAGCCCATTTGATACTGGTCCACATTAAGCCAGAGGTGGGGATAAAATTGCTCTAAGTGGAAGATAAAGGAAAGAAACTCAATTATGTAGAGTAGTTTAGTTATAGTATGAAGTTTGCTGAACATGTTTGGGGATCAAACTCATGATCTTAATCTTTGAAACAACGTTTTTCCTAACCAACTGAATTTATTGCTTGTAATATATAATTTAGTAAATTTATTATGTACATTTATTGATTTTAATGTTATTATAAGCCTTGTATAGATATAGAAATTCAGAGAACAATATAAATCTTATTTATTTACACACACTGTGTTTCTAAAGCAATGTAAGATAGCTTAAAAAAACTTTCTAATGTATCTTAAAATACTTACAGTTTTTGAATTATCTCTTTTGAAGGAAATGATCGTGGATTTGACCCAACTAGAGGTTCAAATGCTCCAAAATTAATAGTGAAATTAAGTTTAAAAATTAAATTAACTTCTAATTGTGAAGAATCCTTTTTAAATGTGAATCTGGAGCTGACCTGCAGTGGCAGTACCATCTTGTGGCACATGTAACAGATAATAAGCCAACAAGCCCAGGACGGGCACTGCTATTATGGATATTTACGTGAAGAGGACCAACAGGTTACCTTCTCTGACTACCAGTTCTGAAGTAAAGTTATAGAATTTAATTTGGGTTTGGGTGTGGGTGTGGAGAATATTCTATTATAAATTCAAGTCTCATCCAGCAAGGCTGAAAGGCTACTCAGGGCAGCAAGTTCAGCCATATGCCGTCCCACTTGGACGCTACCCCATCCAGCCACCAGGCCACATTTTGGAGGGTGCATCTGTGAGTGTAAAGTGTGTGGGTGAGGGAGAATTTGGGATCATTGCAGGTCGAGCGTAGAGGAACCCCGCTGATTAAAGTTCCATCCACCAGAAAGACCCAGTAGTCAGTGAAGTATATCAGTTAAAAATCTCCACAAATGGGCTCTTTTCAACATTATTCTCTCATGTCTCTGTTACTCACAGAAACGGGCACCCACCATGTGCTGGACACTCTACTACGTGGCTTGTATTTATCATCTCATCTAATCTTTGATCTAATCCTTTGAAGTTTAACAGACTCTTTGGTATTTTGTTATTTCAAAAGTAGATATGCAAAACCTCTGAGGAACTCTAGAATGGCTTCTATGTCACCCAAGGATAAAGTCTGATCTGTACCCTTTATAGTTAGCCTAGTCTATTATTTTCTATCCTTTGAAATCGAGGCTTTTTTTTTTTTTTTACAACATAGATGATAAACCTGTCCACAGAATATTTGATTTTCAAGTACACACTGTTCTCTCAAGCTGCACAAAAGGGTTTATCCTGCGTAGAGCAGATAATAGAGACATACAAGCCTAAAAGAACCTCAGGTGCCACCTACTTCAACCTCTTGATTTTATAGATGACAAAGAGGAGGTCAAAGAAGAGGAATGGTTTTGTTCAAGTTCACAGAGTGGCCACTGCATACAATTCAAGTCTTCAGATCCTTAAATTGATGCTTTTTCTAGGCTCAGGTGTTCCTCAGAATCACCTGTGGTGTTTAAAAAATCTGTACATCGTGAATCTATACTCCGCTGTCTGTCTAGGACCGCAGCTCTATACTGACGTTACTATGTATAAACAGATGCTCCCTGAAAACATAAAATAATGCTCTTCTTGCTTTGAAATAACATTTGCCAGCCAGAAGAAGCTCTGACCATTTTGTACACAGCTATCAATGCATACAAATCTGGTGACTGGGATGTCCTTTTCATCTTCGCTCTGCTGACTTGGTTTCTTGGATATGTTTTCTGCTCTGGAGATACAGGAGCACTATGGAAGCCTGTCATAAAGTGGCCAAGGAAGGCCTGAAGCCCAAATCCTAGTATGTGACTTTCTTTCTAAGCCCCTGATAGAACTGTAATCAGTTGGGTTTGGTGAGCCTACCCTGAGAGCTCTGTCTCACGTTGCTTTTGAGGGACACAGAGAAGAGACTTGGCGTTTGTAACTCAATGGTCCCTTTTACTACCACTTCAAACCTACTCTATCTCGGAAACAGCTGGAGAGTTTTCTTTAAAAAACAGCAACAGCGAATTCCTGGGTTCTACCTTTGAGCATCTGAAACAGACTTTCTGTGCAGTTATTTTTTTAAAAAAGATTTTATTTATCTATTTGACAGACAGAGATCATAAGCAGGCAGAGAGGCAGGCAGAGAAAGAGGGGGAAACAGGCTCCTTGCTGAGCAGAGAACCCGATGCGGGGCTCGATCCCAGGACCCTGAGATGATGACCTGAGCTGAAGGCAGAGGCTTAATCCACTGAGCCACCCAGGTGCCCCATGTACTGTTATATTTTAAACTAGCTAGTTTGTGAGCAGACAAGTCCTATATTATCTTGAGTCCAGCAGTTCACGGGCAGGTGTTGGACAACCACTGGGAACCAGCCTGGAGATGGGTGATAAATCCAGGTGCCCTTTCTGTATTTTCTTTGAATCTATGTGAGGTCAAAGAAACAAATAGGAAAATGCAGCTTCTTTCATCACTGTCCAAAAACAATTCTTCAGGGTGCAGAATACCATGGGTTCAAAAATAGAGTTGGATATGAATATGTATTAATTAAGTAGAGATAATTTATGATTTAATGAGGAGGGTGGTCATGGTTAATGAGACCTGTTTATTACTCTCCATAAAGCATTTTTAAAAAATCAGGAGTGGGGGAGGTGTGATAATTGTCATGTGCTCCAAAAAACTGAAATTCTCTTCTGCCATGTGTTAGCATAATGAAGCCGATATTTCATCAAATTTTCCTTTGATGCAGAGGAAGAAGGTTTGTTCCAAGTAAGATCCAGATTATTCATTGTCACATGATTATTAAGAATTGTGTGGTTTTATAAAAGCCACTCATCACCCCTGGGGATAAAAATATATGTTTATAAAAAATAAAAAATTATATATAAATATAAAAATAAAAGCCACTCATCAGATACCTGTTTTATTTAATTTTTTAAAAACAGCTAATAGTAACCAAAAGGAAACTATTATTACTGGAAGTAGGAATAAAAACTGGAGGTAGTAACAGTAAGTATAATTTTGGGATCTTAGGAAAAAAGAGGACTATATTTTCTCCATAATTATTGCCCAATGGAAAGTTCTTTCATATAAATATAGAGTAAATCTGTTCAAGTATTATAAAAAAGAAATAAAGTAATTTCACCTTACTTGCTTATGTTGAATTCCTGTGTATTACAGCACTTGGACTTTGGATCCAGTCTTAGAATTTGGCTTAGGTAAAAATTTGCCTCCAATATTATATGTATGCTCAGCGAAAACAACTCTAGGCAAATGGAAATCCAGCATTATCTACCTTTGCTTAACAGTAAGAATCGAAAATAGATTTTATATGCTATAGAGCTAAGCTCTTGAACCCTAGAGTTTCCTAGCAGATGGTAAAACCTACACTCCGGAGTATGTAATCCATCTTGAAATTGGCTGAGGCTTACTCATTAAACCATCCGCATAAACAACTATAAAGGGGTGAGGTTGGTTCCAGGAAGGATAAATGTGGAGTGAAAACCAGAAAGGAAATTTTTAGTCTTATTCCTTTTTCTCTCCACCTGCCCCATGTACGGAGGACATTCCTGTCCGAGTTCCAATTGACTGTAACATCCTTTCATGAGCTGGTTCAAAGAGAACTTTTAATGTTTTCTTCCCCTGCCTCTTCCTTTAGGAAACTGATGCCAGCTAATCTCTTGCCCTGGTTGGCTAGGTCCACCATAACAAAGTACCACAGATCAGGTGCCTTAAGCAACAAAATGTATTTTTTCCCAGTTATGGAGGATAGAGTTTCCAGCTGAAGGTGTTGGCCGGTTTTTTGCCTTCTGAAATCCCTCTCATTGGCCTCATTGGCTTGCAGTTAGCCACCTTCCCCCAGTGTCTTCACGGGGCTGTCCCTCATCAGTGTTGTCTGGGTCCTGAGCTCTTGTTCTGGTAACAGACCAGTCATGTTGGATTAAGCCCCTCCCCCCCATGCAACCTCATTTTACCTTACCTCTTTAAAGACCTTATCTCCAAATATAGTCACATTTTGAGGTACTAGGAGTTGGGGCTTCAACATATGGATTTTGGTGGAAACAATTCAGCCCCATAACACCTGCCATCCAACACAAGAGACTTTGCATCAGTAAAAAGATCTGAGTTAGAGAGAGGGCATGGTGAGCAGATGGCTGTGGAGATAAAGCTGGGAGAAGGCAAGAATAGCTAGAAGTTTCTGGAGCCTAGGCTTCAAGCCCTCTGCACTCCAGGAAGATGAGGTGATTTGTAAGAGGTCATCTGCTTACAGTACTCAATATGCATTAAAACAAATTTTACCAAACAACCTTTATCGTTACCAGTTTGTGTTTTTTAGAAGGAAATTACTGTGTATGAGACTGATTTGGATGAGAAGCCATTGATTCAGGTACAATGCTTAGGTATCTTTTGATTCAGCCCATTTTGCATTTTAGGTCCTGAACCATGTGAATGAATTAGTGATTCATTACACTTTGCATAATGAGACTCTGTCCTAAAACAAACCGTTCAAGAGCCAGGAAGGTAAGATCAATGACTGAACCACTTTTTGCCCATTCAGCGTTGGACTGACATTCAGCCCCGTCAGTCTTCTCAGTATGGAGGACATAGTTACTGCATATTGAGACCAATGCATTGGGCTTATTTTGAAGCTGGATATTCAATGTGTGACTCAGTAATTAGTTGTCAAGTTCCAACATGCACTATTGAGTGAGGACACAGATTTTTTTGGTCAGGGGAGGGTTTTGCCAGGGGAAGTACATTCCAACCTTGCTCAGTGGCCTTGGGTTAAGAATTGCTTTTCATAAATCAATGGGTTTTTGAGAGTGGACTCAGCACATTGAAATGTTACGTGACACTTAGAGACGAGACTCTTTTAAAATAAAGACAAGTTTTGCTATAGATGTCGGAACACACCAGCATTGGTCCCATGTCCCCTGGATCCCAGAATGTGATGCATAAGGCATTGTTTTATTCATAGAGCTTAATCAAAGTAAAAGAAGTCATTGGTCCCCTACCCTAGGTGGTTGGTATTTAGAGCTCCGTAGCAGGATAGATCTAAGTATTTCACTTACAAATCGTGTGGCACAGGTAAGTTACTTAATATCTCTGTGCCTCAGTTTCCTTATCTCTAAAGTGTGGCTCAGAACATATATGTAACATCTCACAAGGATGTTGAGTGGATTCAATGACTCTGCATGTCGTAAATAGTATAGTAAATACCCAGCTATTATTGTTGTTATTATTATTTTATTTGTTAATTACATACTAGTCACCTAAGAAACAATTGGCTGACTTCTATTATTTCAGGACTTGTTTCCCATTTTGTTTCTTTTCTCTTGTAGAGTACCCTTATTTTGTTCCTGTTTTTATAAAAGGGTTGGTTATTTAACACTCAGACACTGTGTAAGGCACAATACCTTAAAAAAATAGCTTGACATGTTCTTTCATGAACTTCTGATTTTTAAACAATTATAGACTCACAAGAAAATGCAAACGCTGGTACGGAGAGGTACTACGAACCACCACCTAGCTCCCCCAAAAGGCAATGTGTTTCATAATTACAGAACCCAAGCCAGGAAAATTGACATTGGTACAAGACAATTAACCAGACTATAGACTTTATTCAGATTTGACCAGTTTTTGCAGGCACTTATTTCCTTATATGTCTGTGTCTATTAGTGTTAGAACGTCTGATCACCTATACAGATTCATGTAACCACTATCACGGTCAAGAAGAAGGATGGTTTCTTTTCCATAAAAGAGCTCTCTCATGCTAAAGAGGCAATTTTCAATGCATGTGAAATCACATGCTGCTTCAAGTTTCGCTTCTAGTTGTTCCTTTGGTAACAGAGTACGATTTGAGAAGACAAGCAACTCATCACTGTGCCGGCTATCTAGCAAATGCTCAGTAAACACTTTGTGGGATGAATAAAAGTTTCGCAA
Source organism: Mustela nigripes (assembly GCF_022355385.1). Lineage (NCBI taxonomy): Eukaryota > Metazoa > Chordata > Mammalia > Carnivora > Mustelidae > Mustela > Mustela nigripes. The sequence goes on along the minus strand of NC_081558.1, from coordinate 31,601,813 downwards.
GTTCATCATAACTCGCTTTCTCTGTGTTTTGTTTCTCCTCCCCACAGTCTCCAGGAATGCACATAAATATAACAGCAGAACAGGTGCAAGAAAGTGGAAGGGGCCCCCAGGCATCAAGAGGAGCGCATGGCAAACATATACTTCCTCCCAGAGGTCTACCTCTCTGAGGAGTCTACATCCTTAAAAACTCCTACGCAAGAAGAGAATTTTCCTGGGTCTCTGAATGATGGTTTTTCTGTGTGCATTTTCCCATTGTGGGCATTTTTAAAAACTTGGCTATCTAAAATTAAATTGTGGATGTGAGATTAGCTGCTTCATTTGTGGTTTTAACCTTCCAATTCAAGGTGTCTTGGTCAGGGCGCCAGGAGGGTTCAGCCTACAGTCTCTGGGTTTGGTGGAAAACTAGAGATTGGATGGATAGGCATTCATTGACTTTGGCCAGTGGAACTTATGCTTGTTACAACCTGAGATTTTGTTTGCTCACCACTAAAGCCCCAACCCACGCTTGGCACACAGTGGGGCTGCCATGCCTATTTGGTGAGTAAATGAATTTGAATAGATGACTTTTTAGATTTCTTGCCTTTAATTCAAATTGTTTGCTACTCCTTTGACCCACAGAACAGAAATGGGAATTATCTTCAGAAAATAATTTTTAGGGTTTCTGGTAGTCATAAAAAATGAGGGGATATTTTTTTCTTCCAGAATTTTTAAGAAGCACAATTGATCTTGCTTTTAATTTTTTTTAATAACACTACAGAGAATGGCCACCTGAAAACTTTACTTATTAATGACTTGCCAAGGAAATGTCTAATTCCAGTCTTTTCATAGCTATGCACTTAGACAAATAAGCTTATAAATAATTATGAAGTCTCTGATGTTCTCCCTCCCTGGATGTCAGAAGACATGACATAGCAAGAAAACGGGATGCTGATGGTAGAGGCTAAGTCCATGTTTAACTCCAAATAGAATCCAACTTAGGATATATTTTTTTTAATGAATTTTCTTCAAAGTAAAATGCACCATGAGCAATGAATTTGAGTCAAGAGGATAATGGGGGTTTGGATGATCAGAAATGCCTAGATATTTATCCCCCTTTGCATGTGGACACACAGATGATTTCTTCTCAGTCCAGAGATACCCCACCTCCCAACAAGAGAGGGTACCTGAAAATAAATAAACTCATTTTGTTTTATTTTATTTTATTTATTTAAAAGATTTTATTTATTTATTTGACAGACAGAGATCACAAGTAGGCAGAGAGGCAGGCAGAGAGAGAGAGGAGGAGGTATCAGGCTCCCTGCCCAGCAGAGAGCCCGATGCGGGACTTGATCCCAGGACCCTGAGATCATGACCTGAGCCGAAGGCAGAGGCTTAACCCAGTGAGCCACCCAGGCGCCCAAATAAGCTCATTTTAAATTGAAGTCTAACTCATAGGGGTCCATCCTCAGGAGGCATTATGGTGTGGAGGACCTCAGACTTCAGAATTTGAAGTCTGGAGCTTGGGTAAGTCGTGTAGCCTCCCTGACATTCAGCTTTCCTCTTCTTGAGAATGGGTACGTTTATTCCTGCCCTATTCTGATCTTATAGCTTTGTTGTGAGAAAGAACATAAAGCATTCGAGCTTCTACATTTGGCAACGGTATTTGAACTGTAAGCACTATTTAAGTGTAAAACAGGATTAGTTTCATTAAGTCAAAATTGGCCACGGAGAGAGCAGAAGCTTGGAATACAGAGGGGGTCACGCCGTGGTTCTAAGCCAACGTGCACTGGAATGGTTGGTAATTAGCTCTGCGACCTCTGTGAAAGGAGGAGACCTTCTTGTTCCAGATGGCATCCTTCTCCACCAGGGGAGAGACCAAAGGCTGTCTGGGAAAAGGCTCTTCCCTCTCCAGCAAGACTGTCACTGGATCAGTTCCGATGAGATGGGATGTAGATGTGTGGCTCTCCATCTGCCACCACCTGAGCTTTGAAGGGGAAAAAAAAAAAAAAAAAAGTATTTTATAAACTTGTTTTTCAAAGTCTGGATTGGATCAATTAGAATTAAATCTGCCTGTACCCAAACCAAGAAAACTTGGTAAGTGGATGTTTGCTTTCTGTTTTATTTGGTTGTTTGGGGTCTCCGTTTCAGGCATGGCCAAGAGCGAACAGAGGAGCTGGAGGCAGCAACAGGGGAGGGGTTTGGGGAGGCCGAAGAGGGCTGCTCTCGGGGGCAGGACGGGGAATGTGACCTCTCTATTGGGTCATAATCTGTCTGCCTCCAAACTTCAGATACTTGTTTCTGTTGTATCAACAGGCTCAGCTTAATATTAATGGTGGGATGAGCTTCCTGAGGCTGCCATCCCAAATTACCATCAAGACTTCTGGAAGCTAGAATTCTCCAGTCAAAGAGTCGCCAGGGCCCCTTTCTCTGGAGGCTCTGGGGGAGAAGGCATTCCTTGGCTCTCCCAGCTTCTGGGGGCTCTCCTGGCATTCTCAGGCGTGTGGCCGCTTACCCTTCATTATGCCTCCACATGGCCATCTCCTTGCCTGATTTTCCTCCCCCTTCCTCTTAGAAGGACACTTGTTCCTGGATAATCTGCAACGCTCTTCTCATCTCAAGATCCTCCACTTACTCAAACCTGGAAAGACTTTCTTCCAATAAGATTGTCTTTGCATGTTCTAGGGCGAGGAACACACACATATCCTTTGGGGTGGGCACCGTTCTACAAAGAACAACGACGTAAAAAGCCTTTAATATGGAATATAAGTTGATGCAATCTTCCTGATGAATAATACGACCATTTTACTTTGAAGAAAAATTCATTGAGTACCTACCCTGTGCCAAGAATGTTTCAAGACATTTAATCAATAAAAATGCAAGTACTGGGGTACCTGGGTGGCTCAGTGGGTTAAGCCTCTGCCTTCAGCTCAGGTCATGATCTCCGGGTCCTGGGATTGAGCCCTGCATCGGGCTCTCTGCTTAGCGGGGAGCCTGCTTCCCCCTCTTCTCTCTGCCTGCCTCTCTGCCTACTTGTGATCTCTCTGTCAAATAAATAAAATATTAAAAAAAAAATGCAAGGTACCTTTGGCCTGGTAATTTCACTGCTTGGAATTTCCCTGTATATTTAAAAAAAAAATCTTTTTAAGATGGTTGCTGATGGGAGCCTTGTTTGCAAGAGCAGAATAACTGGGATGAAACTAAAGAGTGCGTGAATAAAGGATCTGTTGGGAAATCACATCATGCCTACATTATTAAAAAGAATTGGTTATTAAAAAGAATGAAATAGGGGTGCCTGGGTGGCTCAGTGGGTTAAAGCCTCTGCCTTCGGCTCAGGTCATGATCCCGGGGTCCTGGGATCGAGCCCCACATTGGGCTCTCTGTTCAGCAGGGAGCCTGCTTCCTCCTCTCTCTCTGCCTGCTTCTCTGCCTACTTGTGATCTCTGTCTGTCAGATAAATAGGTAAATTTAAAAGAAAAAAAAAAGAACGAGGTATATATTGATATGGAAGATATATTAGGTGGTAAAGTTTAAGAAACTGCAGACTTTTTATGAACATACATAGATAAAGATGAACATCTCTACGGATGTATCTATGCACAACCTTCGGTGGGGGGTGAGAATTCACAGGGAACGGGTAGCAGGGATTACCTTTCTAGAGAAAGTCTGGGGAGAATGGGGAATGCAGAGGAAGGGAGAGCTGACTTTTCAGTTTGGGGGACCATTGAATTTTCTAATGTTGCATACATGTCATTTCCATTTTATTAATAATGTAAGTAGGGATTATCTTGTGGTGGGAATGTAGGACATTCATTTCTTTCCTTAATACTTTCTTCCGGAATTTTTGAAGAGGTCTGAGGCTTTTCTTCCAAATCAACTAAAAACTAGGCTCAGCACTTCCTCCTGCTGGGGGTATTTTCCTTCTTGATTTGTATAATTATTGTTGCTCTTCCGAAGCCTGTCTCTTTTTCTCCTTGAGAAGTCGATTATTCTCCATTTAGGTCTCCAGGACTTAGCTGCTAAATCTCTTATCTTTTCTCTCGAGACTCTCACCCAGGAGATCACAGCTCTGTCTTTTCGAAGAGTTCTTCCTCGGGTCTTCCGGGTTACTAATTTCAGTCTCAGCAGTGACCACCCTCGGGGTCAGCCCACGAAGTGATATTTTTAAGTTTGAAGATTATATTTTTAGTGCCAAGAAGGGGTGCATGCGTGTGTGTGTGTGTAGGGAAAGTGTGCGCATTACACAGGATTCTCGGTCCTGCGTGTGTTGGAGTTGTGTCTGTCTCCTTGCAGTAGAGGTCTGTTCCGAACACTGTCTTCTTCTTCCTCACATTCCCGGCTCCCTTAGATGCTTGGGCCCCTTGTGCTTTGTGTCATTTTCCTCCGTCTGTTCTGGGGCCGAGGCGGAAGTGCTGTGGGCTTTCTCAGGCCGGCGTGGAGGCGCTGCTGTCCCTTTCTCTGTGGACTGAAGGTCTAGCAGCAGTAGGCCACCACCTCCCTTGTGACTATTAGGTCTCCCAATAATGGGTCCGTGATCAAAGGATCGAGACTGATACAAAGTGAAGGTCAAGCAAAGCTTTATTTCATGCCAAGCATCAAGAATCAAACTGACCGGTCGGGGCTGTCTCTTACAAAGAGGTGACCCCTCTCTGCCTTACAGACTAGCTTTTAAGGGCATCTGCACAGTCATGCTAGGTCACACATAAGTGACCAGCTGAATTACAATTTACCCTATAGTAGATATTTGAACTAGCCTATCACCTTGGTCAGAATTGGTACCCAAAAGGCGGGACCCACACTCCTTGGTAGCTAGGGAGACAGTATGTGCCCCACTGATTGGATGTCTCCACCTGGCCTGACTTGCCCCTGTATTTGAGCTTTGTTACCTGAGATTGGTTTCCCAGACTTGCTTTTAAGTAAGTTCCTTGGTGGGGGAGGGGGGGCAGGGTCAGTTTAAGTTTTACTGCATAAACAACAAAATCACTGTTTAACTGGATGGAATCGCTCCGGCTAAATAGGCCCTCACAGTGACAATGGGGCTTCTCCAGGCCCCTCAATTCCAATAAGAGAGAACCTTATCCCACATGCTTTCCAGGCTTCTGCAGTTGTCCGGGCATCCAGAAGATCTGACACCCCCTTTTTGGGTAACGTCCTGCTCTCTCTGGCGGTAGGGAGCCCAGGGAACCTGGTCCCCAAGAGTGGGATCCTGCCTCTCTCCGCACGATGCAGTCAGGCTCTCCCAGGGTCTGCAGTTCTCTTGTGGTTCAGAGGGAAACAGTTCTTGGCAGATGATCAGTGACTCCCTCCATGCCTTATCTACCTACCATCGGAAGCTGCTCCCACCAAGAGATGTGGGAGTCTGGCCTGCAGGAGTGAAACTACCCAGGTGAGGCCAGCCTCGATCAGCCAGCCTTTAGCCGACCCTCACACATGTGAGCTACAACAATCAGTGACTGCTGTTTGGAGCTCCTAGTTTATTACACAGCAGTACCTGATGCCAGAAAGAAGGTGGGATATTCTTTTTTATATTTCTCTGTAGGTTTATGTATTTATTTCTAAGATTTTATTTATTTATTTTACAGAAACAGCATGTATGAGCAGGTGGAAGGGCAGAGGGAGAGGGAGAATCTCAAGCAGATGCCCAGCTGAGCCCGGAGACCAACTGGGAGCTGAATGTCAAGACCCTGAGATCCTGACCTGAGCCAAAGCAAAAGTCGGAAGCTTAACTGACTGAGTCACCCAGGCATCCCTATTTCTTTCTATATTAAAAAAAAAAAAAAAACCACACACATAAATAGGGATCATTTAAAAATTGAGACGAGAGGTGCCAGCTAAAGCTTCTTCCTCTCCCTCTTCCCACCTTGCTACTGTACATGCACACATGCACTCTTTCTCTCTTTAAAAAAAAAAAAATTGAGACCAAGGAAACATTAAAAAGGTGAGAAAGAGAGAGCTGAGAGCTGATAGAAATCTCAAGAAGACGAAGCTGTAGGACCTCAGAGCTAAACAAGATTAGTGTACTGTATTTTTTATTTTATTTTATTTATTCCTTTGACACAGACAGATCAGAAGTGGGCAGAGAGAAAGGCAGAGAGAGGAGGAAGCAGGCTCCCTGCCGAGCAGAGAGCCTGATGCGGGACTCCATCCCAGAACCCTGAGATCATGACCTGAGCTGAAGTCAGAGGCTTTAACCCACTGAGCCACCCAGGCGCCCCTAGTGTACTGTATTTTGCTTGAAGATAAGACCTATGACCCATGCAAAGTTCCATTCCATTGCACCTGGCCCAAGAGAAGGGCCCAACAAACCCTTATTAAATGAATTACTCTCAAAATAGTCTAGTCAAATCCTTATCTAATAGACTAATTGAGAACAATTTACCCTACGACATGTTCAGCATTGACAGTGGGTTTGCTTAAATGTCTTCATGACGGGGAACTCACTACCTACCAGGCAACTCTTTCCTTTGTGCAGTAACAATAATTATTAGAGTTCTTTTATTGCAGCAAAGAGGCAATCCAGCTGACAGTGTGAAATCTAAGCTAAATAATTCAGAAACATGTTTTTCCCTCATTCAGAAACCCCCTCAGAGGAAACAGGCATCTTCTCACGAGCCGATAAGGAACATATTATGAATCATACCATCTGCATAATTGCTTCCATTCATTATTGTTAACTTATATTTCATCCAGCTCCAGAATTACGTTCCTTCATCTATAATAAATGATTTATTTTCAGTTGGAAAAAGCAAAATGATCCCTTTTGGATCAAAATTACCTGGGAATGTAATTAACTGTATCTCACTGTGGTAGCTCGTCATATAAACTCACTGTGGATGGCTTTAAATAAGAAAAATTGGCAGTTTTATTATGTTCTTGATGTATTGCAAACATTGCTTGCTAGGACACATGACTAGAGGGCCAGTCCAGGGACTCCAAGGGATCTAAAACAAATTTAATTTGTGTTTATTGGACAAGCTTCTGTTTGGCATTATGCCGTGTCTCAAGAGACACCAACCTACCTGATCTTAGGCAAGACTTGAGGACAAAGACTATCGGTTGAGTGCGTTACCTCTCTCATGTTTTTAGTTTCAAGAAATCCATATGGGGGTGCCTGGGTGGCTCAGAGGGTTAAGCCTCTGCCTTCGGCTCAGGTCATGATCTCAGGGTCCTGGGATCGAGTCCCACATCGGGCTCTCTGCTCAGCAGGGAGCCTGCTTCCTCCTCTCTCTCTCTGCCTGCCTCTCTACCTGCTTGTGATCTCTGTCTGTCAAATAAATAAATAAAATCTTAAAAAAAAAAAAAAGAAATCCATATGGAAGTTCTACTCCACTTAAATAAAAAGATTATTAAAACATCAGATAGATAGTGTTTGAGATAGGTCATCAATTATATTTATTGTAATTATAACTACTACTACGAGTACTATTCCTAGCCACTAGCAGTATTGCTGTTATTAACTCTGTGAACTTTCTGGCTCAAACAATATGCTGGACCCTCAAACTCTTCCCCAACAGCACATTTATTCTCTCCTTCCAAGGCAGAATTCAGTTGTTTTAATCTAGACCAAGAAATGCTGTAGCTATGGCAATAAACCCTTCTTACTTGACTTCCAAGGTCAAAGCTAATAGAGGCATAGCAAAGGGTTAGTTAGAACTCCAAAGGCTTCATTATTGTAGTACTGGGCTCCCCTGGCTCAGCGGAAGAGACCGAAGGAGCCCATGGAGCTGGTGGCACAGACCTAATTAATTGGGTCAAAGCCAAATTCATCAGGCAAGAAGGGCAAACTCAACAATTTCAGGACATTATCCATTACTTATGACTTACTTCTCTGTTGCGTTCCAGCGTCAAGCCCTAGGCTTGGCACACAGTGCATACTTAATGAGTGAATGTGGAATAAACAAAGGAAGGTGAAATTTCATATCAGAAACCAAGGGAATGCTTCCCTTTTTAATCCAGCCCAATCAATAGTTAACTAGATGGCAGGCAGGTTCCACTCCCCGTTTGACATATACGGTTTTGGGTTTTCTTCCAGACCCTGTTTATTTTCAAGTACCATCATGATACTGCAATTAGCAGCCTTAGCCGTCAGTCCCATTTTATAATGCTGGGCTGCCAAACACCTGGCATAGATCTTGCTGTTTGTTCTGTGCTTGGACCAAGGTAGACATTGTTCATGGACTACAGCACGCCTTTGTGCTGAGTGTGGATGCACCCCGTGATAGACGTGGAAATGTGCCCCCCACTCCCAGTTCCCTCTTAAGTGAGGAGTTGCTGTCCAGCTGCAGGGAGTGTGGTGAGCAGACCGTCCAGCTGTCAGCATCTTTGAGGTCAGCCTCAGCTGCGGAGCAGCCCCTGCTTGGAAGTCATGTCCTTTCTGGGGCAGCCTTTACCTAGTGACTCTGCCAGGGGTGCGTGGCTGGGAGATGGGTGGTCAGTTTCAGTTTCAGTTGCAGTGCACTGTCAGAAAGCTCCAATGGGAAAGACCAGCCACAGAGCCTCCCCCGCTTGGACCCCCAGGTTGGCTGAAGCTTTGTCTGGCTTGGTTTGTGCTTTGTCTTCTCCCTCTGCCCCATCCTGCTTCTTTGCCTTCTTGTCATGGGTTTGATCCCTAATAAACATCTCATACCCAGACCCCATCTCAAGATCTGTTTCCAGAGAACCCCACCTGGCAGTCCCCTTCAGTGGATTGGAGCTGGCATGTGGAAGGAAGCTCATGTTCCATGCCTATTTTTCTCTAGGCCAATCCACAGGGATAGGTGGTATAATCAAAATATTCAAAACATGACAATGATTTCTAGAGATAAACAAGCCCAGATCCTCCGCTGGCCTGCAGGCCATGGAGAACACAGCCAGGTGTCAGCGGGTGATCTGACTCACTTCAGCAAAACACATGCCTTCCTTCAAAACAGTCAAATAATTTCCTTCATTGTCTAAGAGAGGGTTTACTCACCTTGGCACCATTGACATGAAGGGGCTGAGGGATTTTTTGTTGTAGAGGGCCTTCCTGGCATTGTAGGATGTTGCGTTATCTTCAGACATTGCCTGATGTCTCCTTGAGGGCAAAATCTACCTGGTTGAGAACCAGGGGTCTAAGACTGGGCCTGGGGAGGCAGCACCCAGGTAGGGAAAATGAAACTCTTAGCAGGTTTGGAAACATCCCTTCTTCCTAGGCCCTGATCCCCATTCTGCTGTGGGCCAATGGCTCTTTGAATGAGTCATCACCAACATAGAAGAAAGATGGGCCGCTCCCCAGTTTCCTAGTTAATAAGCCTCGGTTCCTGAGAAGACTTCTGGCATCTGTGCCAAATCTCTCAGGACCAGCCTCTGACTCCCACTCCCACGCCCTGGTTTCTGTTTACACACCAGGGGAGGCTGCATTCCTCAGCTGTTTGCAAGCCTGGAGGACTGGTTTTCTGTCCCCGACCTTATTTGAGCATGGAAGGGGCAAATTACTTAAAAGCTAAAGCAACAATGAGTTTCATGGGAACTTCCAAAAATAATTAGCACTTAAATATCATTGACATTTGGGATCAGATGGGAATGTATATGTGTGTGCATAGACTTGTTTCCTTTAAAATTTTCACTTTCTCCCTTTTCACACCTATAATGCATTCATGGAAGATGACTCAGGAGTAAAGAAAATAAAACATCATTCATACTTTTTACCCCCTAATGAGAGCTATAATATTTCAAGAAAATCATCTTCTGGATCTCTTTCTTGTAACATATGCAAGTGAAAAATAAATTTTATTTTATTTATTTATTTTTAAAGATTTTATTTATTTATATGACAGAGATACAGCGAGAGGGAACACAAGCAGGGAGAGTGGGAGAGGGAGAAGCAGGCTCCCTGCTGAGCAAGGAGCCCGCAGGGGGCCTCGATCTGAGGACCCTAGGATCATGACCTGAGCTGAAGGCAGAGACGCTTACCAACTGAGCCACCTGGTTGCCCTGAAAAATAAATTTCATAACGTCAATGGGATTGTATTGTGATATCGTTGTGTCACTCTTTTTATTCTACTTACAAACATAGTCTGAGTTCGTATTTTTTTTTTAAAAGATTTATTTTTATTTATCTGACAGAGATCACAAGTAGGGAGAGAGAGGAGGAAGCAGGCTCCCTGCAGAGCAGAGAGTCCGATGTGGGGCTCGATCCCAGGACCCTGGGATCATGACCTGAGCCGAAGGCAGAGGCTTAACCCACTGAGCCACCCAGGTACCCCTGAGTTCGTATTTTTTGCGTCTATAATTTCCTTTTTTTTTTTTTTTTTTTTTGGCAACGACTGTCCCTTCACTTCAAATGTAACCTTCTGAAGGAGAATGACTTCTCAGGCCTACCCGAACTTGGATTTCTCAGTGGGAACAAGGTCGGGAGGGTGAGCTGTGCCCCCCGATTTGCCAGCCCAGCCCCCTCCCCCCTGCCCACGGATCCCCACGCCTGCGCCACCCCCGCTCCCGCCTGGGGAGGTGGTGCTTGCCCTGACTCACTCCGCAGCCTCATCTAGAGAAACCGAAGGCTGAATCCTGAAGGAAATCTCTGCCGGTAATACCGTAGCTGTACAGAGAGCTTCAAAATAACATCTGTGGCAGGAAGAGCAGGGCGCGCTAAGGCCGCTTACAGAATCCCTACCCGGCTCTAGGATTTACAAGGTAATAGAAAACTTTTCTCACAAAATCAAACTTCTGTCTTTCAAGGTGACGTTTTTAATAAAGATGCTCTGGGATGACCTCTGGGCGTGCGTGGGCACCCAGAGGGAAGAACTGACGGAGAGACGCCTACAGTTTCCAGCAGGCACTGGGGCCATCTGGCTCCAGCCGGGGGCCAGCAGTGGATTATTATTCACTAGTCCTGTGACCTTGGGTCAGTCACTTCCTCTCCCGGGGCCTCCACTTCTTGCTCTGTACCAATAATTTTTTTTTTAATTATTTTTAAGAATTTGATCTTTTTATACCTTTTTTAAAAAAAGATTTTATTTATTTTTTTATTTTTCTCAGAGAGAGAGAGGGAGAACACAAGCAAGCAGAGGCAGAGAGAGAAGCAGGCTCCCCACTGAGCAAGGAGCCCCATGTGGGACTCCATCCCAGGACCCTGGGATCATGGCCTGAGCCGAAGGCAGAGAGGCTTAACCAACTAAGACACCCAGGTGTCCCCCCGTGTTTTTTTGTTTTTTTGTTTTTTTTTTTTTTAAACCAAATGTTTATTTGGCTCTTACTTTGAGCCAAGCCTAGTCTGCTACTGTGGATACTGCAGTAAGAACCTGTGTTCTCGGCCCTCAGGGGCCTTACAGTCTAGCGCCAAGCCGTCCACTGTGAGAGCCACAAGCCACATGTGGCTATTGAGCACCTGTCATGTGGCTGGCCCAAACTGATTTGTGCTGTAGGTATAAACTACATACTGGATTTTTAAGACTTAGTATAAAAAAAGAGGAAGAAAAACACACCTTTAGTAACTTTTTATATCAGTATGTTGAAATGGTCATATTGGGTTAAATAGGCTAGGTGAATAAAATTAATTTAGTCTGCATCTTTTTATTTTTAAAAATGTGGCTGCAAGACCGTTTAAAATGACATCTCTGACCTGCATTTTGCTTCTCTTGGGCAGTGCTGATCTAAGGGGGAGAGACAGGCAAGAGACGCCATGTAGGCACGGGGTTGTGCAAGTGTGCTGGTGCGGTGAGGGCAGCCCGAGGGGGCAGGTGACCTTGTCACAGGGGTTCCTTGAAGGACACAGAAGAGTGAGCCAGGTGAAGAGTAAGGAGAGGAAGGACCTTCCTGGCCAAAAGAATAACAAGCACGAATCAGCAAGTTTGCGAGAAGGAGGGCTGGCATGGGGGAGCCGAGAGATCGGGGTGCTGGAGAGAGGTGGGGAGGTCCGCTGGCCCCTGTGATCCTCAGGGATTATTAGACGGGATGAGCAGAGGGAGGACTCATGTCCTTGCATTAAAATATCAAACTGTGTGGCTGAACAATTGGCAGACTCCTTAGGGAAACGGAAAGATCCAGTTATGTCCGTTGGTGGCGTTTTCCGGTGGGATCTTGTGAACTCCCATCCGAGGTGAGGTAGTCACCCCTGCTGACCCCGGAACTCCCTGGAGCTGGGGAAGCAGGGCCACAACCAGGCTCCCTCCGTAACCCAAGGGAGGCAGAACTCCAACAAGGGATCCAGCCGAATCTGCGGAGGGGAATTGAGTTGGGTCAGGAAGAAGGAACAGGGTTTCATGAGCAGAGAAGGCAAGGCAGGCTCTTCAAGGTCACAGACGAGATGGTGTCTGTGACCATATTCCAGAGTCTCGATAGGAGCTCTGATGGCATTGTCTTGGGCTTAAGCAACACCGTAACGTAGGCACCATTATCTTCATTTTACAGATGACCCTGACACTGGGGATGGAAAGAGCATGCCCGGTCTACACATAAATATTCATGGGTTCCTGTTAGAAAATGGTGTACGAGGAATTGGAGGTCTGATTCCAGAGGCCCTGCCTTTCACACAAGTATTGAAAACACAAATCTAATAAAATGTTTTTCTTGTTTTTAAAAAATTTATAAAAGACTTTTATTTATTTATTTGGTAGACAGAGATCATAAGTAGGCAGAGAGGCAGGCAGAGAGAGAGGGGGAAGCAGGTCCCTGTTGAGCAGAGAGCCTGATGCGGGGCTCGATCCCAGGACCCTGGGATCATGACCTGAGCAGAAGGCAGAGGTTTAACCCTCTAAGCCACCCAGGTGCCCTTGTTTTTTAAATTTTAAGAGGCATTTGAAAACTGATATTTATCTAATGTTTGCCATGGATCAGCCTATATGTGTCCAGGGGTTATGGGCATAGACGCTCTGACTAGATTTTCTGGGTTTATTCTATTTTCTTATTTTTAAAGATTTATTTATTTGTGGGGGTGGGAGGGAGAAACAGAGAGACAAAGTGTGAGCATGTGAGTGGGGGGAGAGGCAGAGGACAAGGGAGAGAGAGAATCTCCAGCGGATATCCCACTCAGAGAGAGGCCTGATGTGGGGCTCAACCCCATGACCCTGAAATCAGGACCTGAGCTGAAAGCAAGAGTCAGATGCTTAACTGACTGCACCACCCAAGTGCCCTGAGACTTTCTGGGTTTAAATTGAGGGTCTAACACTTCACCTCTCTCTCTCTCTCTCAGTCTGCTCATCTGTAAAATAGGGATGATAATCAAAGTTTCTTCTTCAGGGTGGTGGTGAGGATTCAGAGACTTAAGTCTTGTAATGGTGGTTATTAAATAAAAACCATCTTATTTAGCCTCTCACCATGACACTATTTTGTCCCTTTCCCAGAATACTTAAGTCTGTTGCCTAAGGTTACATGAAATTTAAGTGGCAGAGCCAGGATTCAAACCATGCTCTTTTTTTTTTTTTTTTTTTTAAGATTTTATTTTATTTATTTGAGACAGAGAGAGAGAGAGAGAGAGAGAGAGAAAACATGAGCAGGAGGAGAGGGGCAGAGGGAGAGGGAGAAGCAGGCTCCCCACTGAGCAGGGAGCCTGAAGTCAGGTTCCTTCCCAGAAGGATCCTGGGATCATGACCTGAGCCCAAGGCAGATGCTTAACGGACTGACCCATCCAGGTGCCATGCTCATTCTGACTTTTCTGACTCTCATGCTCTGTGTTGCTTCTTCAGTTTGAGTTACAGCAACAAGAATTCACGTTCTGGGTCTTTTCTCAGTGGGCTGATAAAAAATATTCCACCAAAATATTCCATCAAAATATTTTACAAATTCCATCAAAATATTTTACAAATTCCATCAAAAATATTTACAAGTAAGTCAAAAGTGCTCCTTTGCATCTTTCCTCCTCTTACCCATGTTCATCCCTTACCTTCCCTGAAAATGGTGGGTGATGCTTTTGTAAGCCTAATGTTTTAGCCGGAGGCATCCAAATTTTAATACCCACCTCCACTGCCGCATTTCTTTTCTTCTCTTATTCCTGACATTGCCACCTGAGGTTAACTGCCTGGAAGACATTCTCATGAAGCAAAATGGGGACAGTTTGAGGCATGGAGAGACCTGGAATTGGAGCAGTTGCTCAGCTCAAGTCAATACGGAGCTACAGCAGAGATCAGAAAAGAAGATCGTTAAGACCAATAAAAAAAAAAAAAAAAAAAGGAAGACCCCATTCCAGAACCAGTTATAACCTTGACCCTCCTGGAAAACGCAATGGCTTGGTACAGAAGTGGCAAGAATAGACTTCCATTCATTTGCACAATTGAACTGCCTGCTCCAGGGCTCTATAAACCTTTACTTAAAAGATCCGACGGTTAAGTATTTTAGATTCAGTATTTCCCATAAGAGTCCAAAGGTTAAGGATTTTAGGCCTTTGTAGGCCATACTGGTCTTTATCACAATTCCTCAACTCTTATTATAATTCAAAAGCCATACACAAACAAGTGATTGTGGCAACATTCCAAAAGAACTTTTTAGGGACACTGGAATTTGAATTTTATCGAACTTTCACAGGTCATGAAGTAATTGTTTGTGATTTTTTCTCAACTACTTAAAATGTGAAAACCATGGGCTGCATTTGGAAAACTGGTCATAGTTTGCCAGCACCTTGTTTCACTCTGCCAGGTACAGTGTGAACAAACTGGCACAGCCTTTATCCTCACAGAGCTGACAGGAAGTTGCTCAGTTTTCTCAAAGTGTGACACACTTTAATGTTTCATCAAAAGGGGTATCTGTGCTCAAGAATGTTTGGGAAATACTGAGTTGAAGCAAAGTCCTTTACTACAGGACTTCTCAGAGCCTTTAGTATGCTAATCCATGCTGTGAACTTCCAAGGGAAACTTGGAGGGCCAGACTTATTTGACTACAAAACCCTTTTACACTTTCTACAATGGATGCTCCATGGAACACACTGGAAGGAAAGCCCCTTCTCTTCTCTGTTTAAATGGGAAGATGAAGTTATCTGTCAAGACCACCCTCTCCCCTGCTTCCCAGTTGCCTTTCCACTGAGCTGAGAGATGATCCTGAAATTGATATTTCCTTCTTCCTAGGGTCATTGTCTCTCTTCCAATGGCCAGACAATATTTTAGAATTACCTCTGTTCTTTTGCTGAAAAGATGGAAATAGTAAAAAGAAAGACTCATTTGGTTATTTTCTAAAGCACATCGTGTTACTCCTCATTTGGTCATGCAACCCCTGGTTGGATTGCTTGGTAGCATTCATGGCTTTGGGTCCTTCCAGTCCTCAGGTCTCTTTTCAAGCTCACCCCACCATCAACTGTTGGATTTATTTCCAATTTTACTCTTTGCAGTTGTATAATTGCTGCTTTAATAATTAAACTTCAAAGCTCATCTGATCTTAAGCTCCTTGGGGCTGAGGCCCACATGGTAAAAGAGGCTGAAGTGAGTCTGGAAAAAGCTCCCACACGTGAAACCAAGGTGTGAGTTGTTTAAAAGCAAACCTGAATACTAGGATTTAGTGAGACCAGTTTCCATTAGAATCAAAGTCTTTCAAGAAACTCATACAATATGAATGATTCCTGAGGCCTCAGGTGGTAAGGGACTTAAGAGTAGAGTCATGTCTTCTGTAGGAGTTAGTGTTTAAAGTCAGCGCATAAAGCAAAAATTGTGTAGAGTCAAAATTCCCCTGGAAAAATCCTTTAAATCATCAAAAAGTGCAAAAAACCATGACTTTGTGGATATTTTGCAGCGTCTTAGAAAGTCTAAAAAGCTAGGAAGTTGTTTTCCCTCTAGTGTTGTGTGAGTTCCCTGTTTCTTACTTTAGTAGCAGAAGAAGTAGTTGCATGTGGAGGCCTTGCTGTATCAACACCCTCTTGCCCTTGTCAGTGTTGAACTTCCCTGAGAGATATGCCCCTTGATGTGGCCTGTTTGCTCTGTAATGTCTTACCATAAATGGGTTTAAATAAATCACACTGGAAAGGATGGTTTTATTTTTCAACTGTCCTCCTTGGGGGGTCCCTGATTTCCTTTGAGTTTAAGTTCATTTATCACCATCATAATGTCCTTGGCATTGTTGTGACACTACCCTGTGTTCATAGACCCTGGCTGGATGCTCTACCCACCATCTCAGAAAGATCCTGAAAAGGGCATGGGTAAAACGTAAGGATGAGGAATATTGGTAAGGTCCATTTCAGCTGCCAGGGCAAAAAGAAGGAGATAAACAAGGTGAAATGAAGCAAAATAAATATCTTACTCTTCTCATTGACCCTGGCTTCCACCTCTTTCCTCACACGTATACAGAGAGTAGAGGGAAGGAGAAAAAAATGTCTTGTTCTTAGATGGTAAATCCATTTCTTGTAGGTTCAGCCCCTGGCCCCTGACTTCAGAGTCTATACCCTGATCTGTACCCCAGAGCATGAACACCCCCTCCCTCGTAGAGTTACCAGAGAGGCCTCCCGGTTGTGGCTGGAAACATCTTTGGAGCTGTGGCCAAATGTTCCATCCTGACCTATGGTCACCAGCTGACAGTGGGAGCGATTTCAGGCACTGTCTCATGGATAAGACAGTATCTGAACAGAATTTTTAGAGTAAGAAGAAGTTAGGTGTACTTAAGTTGGACTGCGGGAGGGATTTGAAATGTCATTTCTGGAAGAAGGCGTCTTTGAAAGCGAAGACACGGAGAAGTCCTCCAGGAAGGGGCTTGCTCTAAATCAACTTTATTTCCCTGGGACTGGAGAGCATGGGAGAACTTTCATCATATTTATTGGGATGAATGGCATTTTGGGGGGAGGGTGGATGTTTTTGCTTGGTGAGAACACAAGATGATTCAAGGGAAAGAAGGGTCAGATCATGATGGGCCTTGAATGGTGTCTGTAGGGAACAGAACAATGGCCCTCAAAGATATTCACGTTCTAATCCTTGGAACC
The DNA here is from genome assembly GCF_022355385.1 of Mustela nigripes. NCBI lineage: Eukaryota > Metazoa > Chordata > Mammalia > Carnivora > Mustelidae > Mustela > Mustela nigripes. Next base: position 31,584,991 of record NC_081558.1, on the reverse strand, counting down.
TGTGGATGAGTTAAATGACATGGCAAAGGGGAATTAACAGATGGAATCAGAGGTACTAATCGACTGACCTTAAGGTGGAGACATTATCCTGAATTATCTAGGTGAGCCCCCTGGAATCATACATTCTTATGAGTGGAAGAGAGAAGCAGAAAGATAGAGAGAACCAGAGAGATGGCAGTGTGAGGAAGACCCAGCCTGATGTTGCTGGTTCTGAAGTTGGAGAAAGGAGAGGCAAGCCAAGGAATGGAATGGCCTCTCGAAGATGGAAGGAACATAGATAGGTGAGTGGAGTTGGGTGTGTCAGGTGAAGTTCAGCCAGACCCATCCAGCTCTGGAGTGTGAGTTAACACCTCAGAGGGCCTTCTCCCTAGAGGCCAGGGACCTGGGCTTTTCTGTTCCGGTATCAGTCAGTCCTTGAACACAGCCTGTCCTCAGGAGTGGCGTCGTCACTCCCAGGCATCTTTAGACTAAGCAGGTCATCATCCAAGGGCAGGTCTCTGGAGATAGGCACAAGTGTGGGCATTAAGCGCCAGTCCCCGCAGAAGCTGGGGGAAGACTCGAGCCGCATTCAGGAGGATCTGGGGAGGGGGACAAGAGCATCTATGACTCATGATCTGGAAACGAAAACATTGTTTATTCTTGGGGGTTAAGGGAGCCCATCTCATCTTCATTTGCCAGAGATCTGTCTGTGATTTTCCCTGTGATTAAAAACACAAAAACAAAAATAAAAACACCTCAAGATTCCATTAATAGAAACTTTGGAACAAAGTTGGGGAAGATGGTCTAATTGCATCAGTAAATAGATAATGTGCCGCGGGGCAATCATCTTCTGTCCCCACTTTGGCTTTTCCTCTGAACTGAAGGATTGCGTGAGACTCAGGTAAACATTTCTTTCCTTACCAATACGTTGTCTGCACTTGGTATGTAAAAGAGCTGGAGGAAATGATAGTGAAAAGCAGGGAAGTTTTTTTTCTGTAAATAGAGTGGATCTGTGAGGAGGGGGAGCGATGAGGTCTTTTCACTGAGATTAGAATTGGAATCGAATACAGAGATCCTCATGATAATAGTAGTAGTTGTTAACTCATCTGGAACACTTGGCTAGACCAGGCCTTGTGCAAAGAACTTTACACACCAGCTCTCACTTGATTTTCACATCTCTACAACATAGGAAGAGTTATTATCTCTATTTTATTAAAAAAAAAATTAAATCTCAGAGAGGTGAAGTTGCTTGCCCAAGGTCACCAGCTGGTAAGGCACAGAGCTGAAACTTTAATCCGAGACCTGAATAATTGTGTGACAGAAGCATCTGAGAGCCCAAAAAAGCACCTTATGAGCCCTGGGGGCCCAAGGGCTCATTTCTTCACTAAGAAGACAGCCAGGAAATAACAACAAAGATTGGAGGTGGGGAGAGGAACATTCAGAGTAAGTTTGTATACAATAATTTAAATGTCATCATACAATTCTTCATTCTACAATGATGTATCAAGCTCTAGTTTCGTACCAAGTCCTAGACTGGGCACTGGGAATGTGATTGTATAATGGTTCCTGGCGTGATGGACTAGACTAGACTACACTAGAGTCTAGTTTGAGGAGATGGACATTAAATGATTTAATATTCTTCTCTCTCTCCACACACGTATATGTGTATATAATAATTATGTATCCTATCATATATACTATATATGTGATTTATATGTATATGATTTATATACACATACATATAAATACATTTGTGATAATGATACAAAGAAAAAGGCCAGCGTATCAGAGCAAACATTCCTCACCTAGTACGGGGCTGGGGTTCCAGGGCGGGCTGCCCAGAGGAAGTAAGGTTAAAACTGTGGCATGGAGGGTGAATGAGGAAGGAGAAATGTCAGTGAGAAGGGACAGAGAAGGCCACCAAAGCCTGAAATGGCTGCCTGCCCCCTAGCATGGGGATGCGGTCATTTAAGAGGGGCTCAGGTCACCTGAGTCTATTCAGATGCTCAGTGCACATTGACGTCGTCAATAATCACGTAAAGATACCAGGACTTGAATGTATAGAGAACATTTCCACATGCCAGACTCCATGCCAGGTACCCTACATAAAGACTGACGTCCTATAACACTATGAGGTAGATATTTGTTATCATCTCATTTTCTGGATGAGGGAACTGAGGCACAGAGATGCTTACTGATATCTCCAAGGGCACAGAGCCAACAGAGAGCAGAGTCAAGATTTGAAGCCAGATCCTCAAGATTTCAAAACCCACACTCAGAAACTTGGTTCTGCAGCCAGTTAGAAGTCTTCTGATTTGAACAATCACTGAAGGCCATGGGTCATGAAGCCTGAATTTTCCAACCAATCCACCACTCCCCTGTTTCCCATCTTAGTAAGTGGCACTGCGATCCTTCCATTTGCTTGAACATACTAGGCGTTGCCCTTGGTGTCTCCAATCACTTCTTGAATCTAAGTCAACTATTGCCAGACCCTGTCAGTTTTACCTCCTAAATCCACCCAAGGTGCCCTCCTCTTCTCCATCTTGAACCAGCCAGTGAGCGAGGCCACCACCGTCCTTCTCCAGGATTCCTGTCACAATTTCCTAGCGGATCTTTCTGCCCTCATGTCCAATCTTCCGCCCTCTACCCACCCCACGGTCCAAATGGTCTTATTAAAATGGAAATCTTCCAATCCTAACTCATCTGTAGCATCTACCAGGTGCCAGGCTCTCCTTTAAGCATCTTATACATAGTAACTCATTTGATTCTTACAAACTTGCTAGGATAGAGTGGCCCCCTTAGGTTCCCCACAGAGTTGATCTATGCCAGAATTCAGTCAGAAGCCCTGGAGGCAAAGATTTTTCTCTCAAGAGAAAGAGAATTTCAGCTTTTTTGAAGGCTTGCCTATAGTTAAGTTCTGTGCTGTGCATTTCAGGGGAATAGAGGCATCATGTCTAACCTGATTTTGTCCCACCATGTCTTGTTCCCCTGATGTTCCAGAAAAGAGTTCTTCCCTCTTGATAACAACTGCCAGCTCCCAGGGCCATGTGTCTCTGCAGATTCAGTCTTCTACCTTTATTTTTCATCATCTGCCTAATTTTTTAGGTTTTAAAGGGGGCTGAGAAGAGACATGCACACTTTAGAAATGGGTTTGGCCTGGTCCTCCAGCCTAATAAAAATATAATATGAGTGAGACGTTTTTCCAAGTAAAATTTCTCTCTCTCCCCATACACACACATGGGTGTATATTTGTGTCTACGGTTATCTCTATGTGGGTACACATACAGCTGTAACTATGTGCACGTACACACATGAGTGTATGTATACATCTAATACATGCGTATATATATACGTACACACATTCTGGTCTTCCATTTTTTATTTTCTCCTATATTAGCAGTTCCTTCAATTTATTAAGTATTTACGTCTCTTTGTTGGATGTCACTTCTAATTGTCTTGGTATTTCCCTTCACGAATCCTCTTCAGAAATATTAATCTTTACACTTCCCGAGATCAGTAGCCTTCCTGTTTGGGGATTTGAAATGAAACATCAGTTTATTGCTCACTCTTTAAAAAAGACGCCCCTTCAAGAAAAGTTGGAATTTAATTTCATTTGGCTTGGCTTGTGGGTTGGAGGATTGTTGGGAATATTTTGGAAATGAGTTTTTGCTGATTTTCTGGGGAAAGAATCTGTATTCTCTAGGGCTGTGTGCCACAGGCAGGAAGCAATGCTTTTTGAAATGAAGACAAGCAGAGCCGTTCATCCTGGGCAAATCACAAGCAATCATGCAGCTTCCAGGATTCAATTAGATTTGTCACAACTTTGGTCTAAGAGGAGGAGAATTTGTTATCCCCCAAAAGCCCTCAAATTGCATTGGGTTTGTTGAGAGCTGAGTATTCCTGAACTTTAGGCTTAGAGGCTGCTTGGCAAGTTCATGTCACACAGAGGAAATCAACCCAACACCCTGGAAAAGCCCTGGGGGTTTTATAGCATATCTTTTTGTGATGAAACAGAAGAGCTCTAGATCCAGCCTTCCCGGGGTTCAATCCCCAGCTCTGTCGTCGGTGGTGTGACCTGGTGTGAGTAAGTTAGTCCCTCAGATCCTGGCTGGCTAATGAGGAGCACAAAAGGACCAACTTCCTCGAGATGCTGTGAGGATATTAAATGACATCGTGTATACGAAACACTTGGAATCAAAGCTGATCCGTGGGAAATATTGAATGCTTCATGATTCCCCGTGGTAACAGTCTGTCCAAAAATACCTGTCTTAATTCCACTGTGTTTCCCAGACCTCCTCTGGCACCTGGCATGGAGTCAGAACTCAATACATATTAACTGAGTGAATGAATAAATAATTTGGACAGAGGGAAGGTCATGAAGGTACCAAAAGCCAAATAGGGAAAGCCATACATAGCAAGGAAGGAGTCCTCTTGGTGAGGGACAGTAGAAGCATTTCCTTGCTCACGAACTCATTCATTCCTCAGAATAACCATGGGAGAAGGCGACTAACCAAACCCCTTTTTACCAACGAGGAAACAGAGACCTACTCCACCAAGGTGACTGACCTAAAAAAGGCTGGAGTGGTCTTTCCAGCTCAGGTCTGTCTGATTGCGGGGCTGGGCTTCATTTCCAAGGTGATCGGTGGAGGACGATTGATTCTCAGGTGCAAAGAGGCCACATATATCCTCCGGATCTCCTTGCCCTTCCTCCATTTTTGCTATCCTCTTCTTTTTTGGACAAATTCCAGCGTAGGGTGCCCACTTTTGTACCCTGCCCTTACATTGTCCCCACTGTGTTGAGCTGCGGAGAAATGACAGTAAGGATAGGGGTGATGGTTTCGGAGTGGCAGCACATGCTTCATATATAAGGACATAGGGTGTACTTTACCTGCCTTGGGCACACATGCAGTGCCCGTGTTCATGGCGCATGAGGAGGGAGGGTGCACCCCCTCTCAGACTGTACTGGCTGCTTTACATCCTGCATATCTTACTTCATGTTGCAACAATAGCAATGACAAGGAAAAGAGTCATGGCATTCATCAGTGCATTCAACAAATACTTCCCGAGCATCTCCTCTGTGCTGGGCACTGTTTATGCTCAGGGTAGTTGCAGAGAACTGGAAATGGCGCTCAAAGCCAATGACTGACCAGCTCAGGGTTATGAAAGCCCAGCTCCCTTGCTTTTGGTGGGACAAACTCTGAAGTGTAATTCCCCCTCCCCAGTGCTCCCTAAGGGATCAGGCCGACATGGCAACTTTCTTTCTTTTCTTTTCTTTTTTTTAAAGATTTTATTTATTTATTTGACAGACAGAGATCACAAGTAGGCAGAGAGGCAGGCAGAGAGAGAGAGGAAGGGAAGCAGGCTCCCCACCAAGCAAAAAGCCCAATGTGGGACTCGATCCCAGGACCCTGGGATCATGACCTGAGCTGAAAGTAGAGGCTCTAACCCACTGAGCCACCCAGGTGCCCATGGCAACTTTCCATGCCCTTGCAACCCACTTACCCTTTCCCCCTTCCCTGTCTTGCTTTCCCTCCTTCCTCAGCAGCTTCTCCTGGAAGCACGTCCTTAATAAATCACTTGCAAATGAATTCTCATTTCAGGGTTTTCTTGTGGAGAACTTGACCTGAGACTTTGTTAGTGACCCCTGGCATCACCTCATCATTGGGTTTGCGCTGTCACCCTTGACAGTAATTCTTGAGGCAAGGAAATTCCAAGGTCCAGACTGCCTGCTTGAAGCTGGGGAGGAGAAAATTCACGGTGGACCTTCACATTTCAATAAATTTTCCAGTATATCTTAAACTGCTGAAGCCAGCCATCTTCCAAGCAATGTGTCAGGGAGAGGCTGCTTATTTTGACCCTGAGTCAGGAGGGAAGTGTGACCTCCCGGCTCTCTTGGCTTTGCCAAAGAGCTATAAAGTCATCAGACTTGGAGCTTTGACTTTTCAGTGGCCAGAAGGGGCTGAACTAGGAGCTGTAAGAGCTTCCACGAGGGCATACAGAGCCCAGATTTATCCCGCAGTCAGGAACAGGAGCCCACAGCCCTTTTGGGGCAGAAGACAAGCCCCCGAGCCTTGGGAAGAAGCCTGTTTCCTTCTGGAACTTCAGCATGATAAGAACGATATGATTCTGGGCCTGGCAATGCTTTCTACACATGTCTCTATACTGCCGAAAGGTCTTCTCTTCCTCCTAAAATAGCTTCTCACTCTTGGGCTGGTGGAGTAGATCACAGGCAGGAAGAGAGGGGGAAAAAAGCCAAACTTTGCTTCTCAACACAGCAACTTAACTAGAACTCAGATACTCCTCGAACTGAAAATACCATCAGTAACTCCCAGGCAGTCATCCCTGCGGTTAGTTCCAGATCCCTCCCATTCCTTGGTTTGCTGTTCCGTAAATAGTCAGGATTTACAGGAGTGAGTCCCCAGCTGCAGGAGGCAGAATGCTAGTCCCCCAGAGACATGTGCAACCCAGTCCCCAGAGCCCGTGAATACGTGAGTCTACAGGCAAAAGAGTCTTTGCCCTTGTGATTGGGTTTGGGATGTTGAGCTGGGGGCATTTCCTGGAATTATCTGAAAGTGCTTGATGTGATCCCAGGGGCTCTTGCAACTGTAGGAAAGAAGCAAAAGGTCAGAATCGCAGAACAAGCAAGGGTGATAAAAAGGCTATTAGAGCAAGGCCATGACTGGGAGGCAGCCATGATCTGAGAGACAGGCAGGCGCCTCTAGAAGGAAGAAGGCAAAGGACAGTGTTCCCAGAGAGCCACAGAGCTCCCGAGGTGCAGCTCGGCCAACACCTTGATTTTAGTCCCACCAAGGCCCTTTATGGACTTCTGACCTCAAGGACTATAAGTTATAATAATAAAGTGGTGCTGTTTTAAACCATCGTGACTGTGATCATTTGTTATAGCAGCTCTGGGGCACTCACACCTTGACCTTCCGTCCCTTCTGAGTGAGCATGCCCTGTTAAAGCCCCATGGCTTACAGTTTTACCTGTACGCTGAGCTCTCCTTAGCCACAGCCAGCCCTGATTTTTCTTAGCATGGCACTGTAGCTCCTGGTGGGCTCTCCATCTCCATGCTCCTCAGGAGCCTCTCACAGCACAGGTACTCTCCAGTGTGTGACTGGTTGGCCGGATTGCTAATGTGACAAACCACACGTCCAGCAATGTGTGCTGCATGAGATGATTTCAGTGGCTTTGGAGGATTTGAGGATGTTCTTTTGGGAAATGACAACTTCTTTGTGTTTCCAAATTTCATCTGAGTTGTAAGTTGTGCATTTCATGGAACTTAATGAACAGTGGTGGGGGTGGTGGTGGTGGGCTTCTCTGTGGTTGTTTCTTTTCTCTTTTTTTCTTTTTTCTCTCTTTCTTCTCTCCCCTCCCCTCCCCTCCCCTCCCCTCCCCTCTCTTCTTCTTCCTCTTCCTCTTCCTCTTCCTCTTCCTCTTCCTCTTCCTCTTCCTCTTCCTCTTCCTCTTC